>NC_134486.1:27227972-27527972 GCF_040206685.1 Ascaphus truei
CAGTACACCGAAATAACCTATACTGCTTTCTTCCAGATCTGACTCAAGCTTCACACGGAAGACATCAGAATCCCCCCTAACCCAGAAGACAGGTAAGGAACACCTCCCCTCCAATGTATAACATTGGGTGAATGAGGGTACCTGGACATTGAGGGACTGCGTATCAGGTAAGATCCCAGGCGGGATTGCTGCTTTAGATATTGTGAAGCGGGGATGTCCAGACACTGGTTAAGGGGTTCAGGAATCTAGTCATTCACACCTGGCTTTTATTTCTAGATCCGACATTTACACACACACACACACACACACACACACACACACACACACACACACACACACACACACACACACACACACACACACGTAACAAGGACTAATTGTAGTATAATGTAATACAATAAATACATTTATGTCAAAAACGAATGTTCTGACTAGGAATTTATTAAATGTATTTTATTAATATATTTTATTTTAGAGCGGGTTTGGGGGCAGAACTAGGGTTGGGGGCGGGACTAGGGGCAGGGTTGGGGGCGGGACTAGGTGGCGAGTAGATTGTTTGGTTGGGCGAGTAGATTTTTGGGTGATTTGTTGAACACTGTGTGTATATATATATTGTGACAGAGTCACTGACTCAGTAGACTGGAATAGTGAATGGAGAGACGCTGCAGCCAGTTCACAGAGTGTTAATCTCCTCAGACAGAAGGAAGCACACCTGCAGCCTAATTAAGCAGGAGGCCTGAGAGACTGCAGGTTTAAAATCAGGAAGTTACACACACACAGAGAGCTTGTTTTTCCACAGGAAGGTGGAGAGAACTCTCCCGGCTTGGAAGCCGTAGCAGCTGCTGCTGCTCTGGTCCCCAGTCCTGCGAGGAGCTTTGCTGCTGGGACCAGCTGGGACCCCAACCCAGGATAAAGATAAACATTGCTGCGAGGCTGGACACAGCCTGCTCCCCGGAACCGTGTTCCTGTTTGCTGTTTGGAGCAGCAACAGATAAGACTTTATTATTACACTTATTGGTTATACTTTGTGTTGCATATGTTTTGGGCATGTCCAGATTAGCTGGCTGTCTGGTTAGTAAGGGCTCAAGAAGTGAGTTAGTTTCCCTAAAGGGAACAGGATTTAATTTTCAAGAAAGTAGTTTCTTAAAGGGACAGTGCACCCGTACTTTATTTTGGTTGTGGCTAATAAACCACTATAGTTGAACGTTTCCCACCATGTCTAGCGTCTTACTGACCCCGCCGCGAGGCCGTCCTGCCACAGGTGGTGTAAGAAGTGGGATGCTACGCCTCTGGGGGTCAGTAGATGAAGATGTGTTGAGACACTGAACTCAAGCGGAAAAAAAAATGATTTTTTTCCTGAAGCATGGAAGTTACAGCTAGCAAGCGCTGAGTGTAAATTTTGCCCCGTCGGGTATGAAAGGATTGCTGTGTAAAGCTAATGCCTTTTGCTGAAGTGAGTGAATTTGCAGCTAGCAAGTGCTGTGAGCAAAGTTTGCCCTGTCTGGTAAAAAAGAAAGTGAAAATGGATTTTTGCAAAGAAGTTGCCCTAAGAAGAACCCAGAAGGTTCAAATATTGTAAAGCCAGAACAACTTACGTGTGTTGTGCAAAGTCTGCCTCGTCGGGTGTGAAAAAAAAAAACGGGGTTTTAAAATGGCCACCGTCAAGTGTCAGTTTTGCAATGTACATAACCATACAAAACAGTGTCCCTTCAGGCCATACGATGATGATGATGATGATGACGACTCGTATGTGGCCCCTGGAGGAGAGCCGTACCCACAGATGAATTTAGTATGCTGGGCCTGTCATAAAGTAGGTCACATGGAAGATGTGTGCCCCAAAATTTTCAAAGACAAACAGCTGCATAAGCAAGCAACGCCCTATGAGTGCAAGCAAGATGTGGAAGCTGATACCAGTGAGCGTGTGCCCATGAACACTGATATCTCTGGAGCTAATAAAGCAAAAAGAAAGAAGAAAAAGAAAACTGTTCCTCAAATCACAGGGGAAGTGACCAAGCCACTTGAACCTGCGCTGTCAGGACATGCGTCAGAAAGGCGCCGAGATGTGCTGCAGACCGGAGTGACCGGCAGAATTGTCACAGGAACGGTGGCAAAGGAAAAGGAGGAGCAAAGGGAAGCTGAATCCTTGATCCAGGGAAAAGAGGCCTTAATTTCTGCACTCCAAACTGCCCAGCGTGATTATGATGTCTTGCAGAAACAATTGAATAGGGAGCGAGAAGCTAATGCAGAGGTACAAAGGTGTATACTCCCAGCTATACAAGAGTATGCGGCTTTAAAGAAAACAGAGCAACTCTTACGGAGTGAGTTGGAGGAGCTGACGACAAGCTTGAATAAAGCCAACACCGCAATTGCTAACATGGAATCAGAGAGAACAAGTCCTGACTGGAGACTGCTATCAGATGTCCCAGAGAGATGTGCAAAACTTCATCAAAGACTTAGAAGTTTCTCACCAAGAAGCTAGCACGCTCAAAACAGAGCTGGAGCTCTCACGCCAGGAGGGTCACAGTCTAAACACAGAGCTGGGTATGTTGAAGGAAACCCATGAGAATGAACTGAGGGATTTAAAGACTGTAAAGAAGGAGAATGTAAGTCTGACGCAGAAAAATTCAGACATGACTGATCAAATCAGTAAAGGTGATAAGAAGCTCCACCAAGCAGGAAAAGTGGAGAAGCAATTGATCCAGGAAAAGCTAGAGGTGCAGGAAGCACTGCAGAATGCAGAGAGGATGCAACATGTCTCCCTGCAGCAGCACACACAGGCAACGCACTTATGGCAGAGCCAGCTGCAAGAGCTACATGCAAGTCTGCAAGCAGCCAAGGAGAAGCAGCGAGTGCTACAGGAACGGCTGAGTACCCAGTATGTTCCCACAGAACAGCATGAGGAACTGAGGGCCACGCTGTACGCCACAAGAGCATCGCTAGGGGCAGAGCTGGGTACTTTGAAGAAAGCCAATGAAATGGTCCTAAGGGATATAGAGACTGTGAAAATGGAGAATATAAACCTGAAGGAAGAGGTTTTAAGCCTGACTGGTCAGGTCAGTGATGGGACTGAGAAGCTTCACCAAGCGCAGAAAGTGAAGACACAATTGTCGCAAGGAAAAAATTAAGTACAGGCTGCTCTGCAGAATGCAGAGAAAATGCTGGAAAAAGAATGCCTCGCCCTGGAGCAGCTGAAGATCACGTTGAGCGCCACAAGAGCATCGCTGGAGGCGGAGCTTAGAAGCCAGGTAACTCTGTGTGAGAGGGAACATGAGAAGGTCCAAAGACTGGAGCAAGAGCTGGAGAAGCAGAGAGGCAACTCCATCTCCATGAGTCAGTATGCCAAGGAGAAAGAAGCCTGGAAGACAGAAGCAACAGCGATACTGGTGACAAGAACTGCAGAGCTCAAAAAGATGGAGGAGGCGTTGATGCAAACCCAGAGTAAGCACCGGGAAGAGGTAAAGGCCCTGAGAGGGGACTGGCAGCATCAGATTGAAGAGCTGCAAACGCAGATGGCTGAGCATGAGATGCAGCGCGCCAAGACGGAGGAGGTGTCCGTCCATCAGGTGGCCTGCCTGATGTTGCACCATGAAACTGAGATGGCTGATATCCACAAGCGGCTGGACTACACGACCAATGAGGGGGCCCGGCTACAGCTGGAGCTAGACAAGGTCCGTGAGGAGCACCAGCAGCTGCAGGTCCAGAATAAAGAAAGAGAGACAGATTTATGCCTTGCTCTGAGTCTGCTAGGAGACGTAGAATCGCGACTCAATTCTAACGAAGATGAATTAGCAGCCGCACAGAGTGAAAGAAGAAAGGCAGAAGGACTGCTTCAAAACCTGAGGAAAGACCTGGAGTCTGAGCGGGCTGGCCGCAGGATGGCGGAGAAACAAAAGTGTGACCTAGGCAAGGAGCTCGAGTCTCTAAAGTCTGAGCGGGACGCTACGTTGGGCTCTACTGCTGCCCAGCAGGAGGTTTCTCAGATGAAGCTGGAGGAAAAGCTTACAAGCCCAAGACAGACGTTTGGGTCATTGAAGCAGTCCAAGGAAAAGGTGGCGGTAGAGATAAAGTCAAAGGATGATGAAGGGGAGGCTGCACTGGAACATGTTTTACCAGAGCCCGCTGTCTATGCAGACTATCTCTTAAGTTATCTTCAAAACCCTGCTGTTCTCACAGAAGAACAAAAAGCGGATATGACACAAATTGAAGACATGCTGATTAAAGAATTTATAGGTCAGCAGCTGATTCTTATAGTCGGCTGTCTAGATACCAGTGAAGAAGAAGGCAGGAAACGCCTTCTTGCTGTCCTACAAGAGATGCTTGTGATACCTAATACACCAACTTCCCTTATAACGTGTCTAGTGGAATTATTGCTCCGTATTGTTAAAGATGATGACCGGAGAATTCAGATTGTGGCAGAAATAGTCTCTGAGCTGCGAGAGCCAATTGTTAGCGTGGATATACCAGCGGATGCCGTGAAATCAAGGAAATTACAGTTAAAAATTGCAGATTTAAGAGTGCAGCTTAACGAAGCCAAACAAGCCTTGGAGGGCTCCATAGTTTTACAAGATTTCAGTCTTGCATCTGAATTAAAGGAGATAGTGAGGTACCAGTCCTCAGGCCCAGATGGCCTGGTAATTACCCCAAAAAGAAAATGCCTAAATTGGAAGGCAAGAAAAAAAAAAGGGGGGTAGGGAAGGCCGACGTCAGACATTGGCGACAAAGATGCTGGTGCACGGGAATGGTGCACGGGCCGCTCCACAGGACAATGTTTCGCTGGGGAGAGGGATATGTGACAGAGTCACTGACTCAGTAGGCTGGAATAGTGAATGGAGAGACGCTGCAGCCAGTTCACAGAGTGTTAATCTCCTCAGACAGAAGGAAGCACACCTGCAGCCTAATTAAGCAGGAGGCCTGAGAGACTGCAGGTTTAAAAGCAGGAAGTGACACACACACAGAGAGCTTGTTTTTCCACAGGAAAGTGGAGAGAACTCTCCCGGCTTGGAAGCCGTAGCAGCTGCTGCTGCTCTGGTCCCCAGTCCTGCGAGGAGCTTTGCTGCTGGGACCAGCTGGGACCCCAACCCAGGATAAAGATAAACATTGCTGCGAGGCTGGACACAGCCTGCTCCCCGGAACCGTGTTCCTGTTTGCTGTTTGGAGCAGCAACAGATAAGACTTTATTATTACACTTATTGGTTATACTTTGTGTTGCATATGTTTTGGGCATGTCCAGATTAGCTGGCTGTCTGGTTAGTAAGGGCTCAAGAAGTGAGTTAGTTTCCCTAAAGGTAACAGGATTTAATTTTCAAGAAAGTAGTTTCTTAAAGGGACAGTGCACCCGTACTTTATTTTGGTTGTGGCTAATAAACCACTATAGTTGAACGTTTCCCACCATGTCTAGCGTCTTACTGACCCCGCCGCGAGGCCGTCCTGCCACAATATATATATATATATATATATATATATATATATATATATATATATATATATATATACAAAACCATACGATACCGTTTTAAGCACGAGTTCAGGAGACAGCACTCTGGTAAGTTTGATCACAAGTTTTTGTATTGAAAAAGACACATAAACCGGTGGGTGGGTGTTGGAGTTAGAGTGTACTGGGAATGTGTGAGTTTATATATATATATACAGTGTTCGACAAACCTATACATTTGCTCGCCCCGGGCGAGTGGATTTAACCCCTGGGCGAGTAAATATTGGCCCAAGCAGCACACGTTTGGTACTAGGTGGCGAGTAGATTTTTTTGTGATTTGTCAACCACTGTATATATATATATATATGTATATGTAGAGGTATCAGTACCGTGTTAGCCGAGCTTCAATAATCAAAAGATAAATAGATGATACCGTTCTGTGGCTAACGAAATGCTTTTATTTGTGCGAGCTTTCGAGATACACTGATCTCTTCTTCCGGCGATGTTACAATGAATTAAGCAAGCAAAAGGTATACTTAAAAACAGTGTCTCTTGGAATGTTATCTGTGCTGGTCCTTCCCCCGGTGTGGATGTGTTTTATGGCTACAGGTGTCAAAAGGTTCCTGAAAGCAAGTGATGTAAGAGTGTGTGTGTATCTGTGTGAATAAAAATGAATGGAGAGCCCACAGTATATACAGTGCTTTACAAAAGGTGTGTGTGGAGTGGGAGTGGATATAAATGGTGTGGGTGGGTGTGGAAATGTGAGAGATTGTAGCACAACTAAAAGTGTGTGTGGATACTATGTGGTCCCTATTGGTGTATAGGGATGGAAAAACAAGTAGTATTAGTATGTGTAAGAGACAGCTGTGTGTGCATACATATAGCACAGTATGTACAGACATGGCCTTTAGCGCTCATGGGAAGAGAGTTCACTTGTGTCAGTATATATATATATATATATATATATATATATATATATATATATACAGTATATAGTGGTTGACAAATCACCCAAAAATCTACTCGCCGAACCAAAAAATCTACTCGCCACCTAGTCCCGTCCCCAATCCCGCCTTGCGTGGGCGGCCATGAGGAGGCCGCCACGGGGTCAAATCCAGTCGCCATGGGCCTGTAAGTGAATGGATTGGTCGAACACTGTATATATATATATATATATATATATATATATATATATATATATATATATATAGTGAATGAACTCAAACCCCAAGTGTAATAAGGAATTCAATAACTTTCCTTTGGTAAACACAGGAGGGTCTTCTGCTATGGTAGGTTGAATGACAGAGCATCCAAATCTATAGAGAAAAGAAAACAAGCGTAGACCTCTCATGGGATAGTATGTAAAAGTAACATTTATATGTTAAGGTAAGAGATGCACGTACAGCAACAAAACTCTTTTAGGCAATGGTTAAAACCCGTTATAACCACAATGATGAGAGGGTTCGCCGCTCCACGATCCAATTGCGTCAGATGATCTGTAGAAGACCGGGGCATCCATCTCATCTGGGGGGGCCATCCCCTCTAGTCATGCGGATGTCGCTCCGTAAGGTTAGTCGCCCCGCGGGAGTTGCTCTCAAGTTGTTCTGACTCGAGGCGTCTGAGAACCCACACCCTGAGTATCGGGGCTTTCCACCCAAACAGAGGGAACCTCTTAGGAATCGGCGCATCTCCAGTGACGTCTCTCAGATGATGTCAGCGCTGTCACATTTGACTCCTCCTTCACATTCTCCTCTCACATTCACAATGTAGCTGAAACCTGTACATTTTTCCTATGTAACATTGCAAAGACACGCTCTTTCCTCTGTCGCTCTACTGCTAAAACTAACAAAGGCCCTGATTCTCTTCCATCTATACTACTGTAATCTTCTACTGTCAGGTCTTCCTGTCTCTCACCTGTCTCCCCTACAATCTATCTTAAACGCTGCTGGTAGAATCACTTTACTCTCTCCTAAATCTGCCTCAGCATCTCTCCTGCAGTAATCCCTCTCCTGGCTTCCTATTAAATCTTGTAATACAAAATTCTCCTTCTCACTTTTAAGACTATACACTCTTCTGCTCCACTTTACATCTCAGCCCTAAATTCACGCTATACACCTGCCAGACTCTTGCGTTCTGCTCAAAGATGTCTTCTGTCTACCCCCTGCCTAAAATCTTTCTCACTCACTGGCCCACATCTTCCCTTCAATATCTGATTAGTACCATCTCTCTCCACCTTTAAGACTCATATTTAAACACACCTCTGTAATGAAGCATATGGGTAGCTCCGTGAATGATACTATACATCTCATGCATCGACCTTGACCCCTTGCAAACACACCTACCAGAAAATCCTCCTATAGTCTCTGTAAGTTCTCCCTACCTACCACTTAGATTGCAAGCTTCAGCTGCCTCTTCAGGGCAGGGATTCCTTTTCCTAATGTTACTTTTATGTCTTAAGTGCTTATTCCCATCAGTGTTATATTATTATGCCACGTGTTCGGGTATTACTGCTGTGAAGTGCTATGTACAAGGATGGCACTATATAAAGATATACATACATATACATACATCTTAAAACTTAGGGCAACATTAAACATCGCCCCTTACCCCAACTACTAAGTAAGTACCCTTGACTATTTTTAGTTAAAATAGTTGGAAGTTAGAATAAAACGATTTATTTTTCCCCACAGGGTGCATACCCATTGACTTTTGTGTGTTTCTGTGATCCTATTTGTCCAACCAAAATAATATACCTAGCATCGCAATCTGTTTAGACCAACTCTATACACAATATTTGTGTAATAAAAAGCAACACCATTTTTCTTGAGATATTAGTATGAATGAAACATGATCAAAAACTGAACCTGGTAGATTGGGGATGTGCTAACTTCACATGGCATTAATCCTATGCTAATGAGACCCATAAAGGCCCTTGTTTTGCATATATTTACAGTAGCTTTGTCGATACCCGATAAACTCAGGGAAAGTAAGGACATTGCCTATTTAACGGAGCTCGGTGGATCTACCCCATGCGCGTTTTCACTCCAAAACTGCATCAGGGAAATGTCATCTCATCGGCTTCTCCTCAGATGTATACACGCCACGTAATGACATAGTGCTCCAGATAGAATGTTGGGCTATCACAGAGGTAATGCAAAACAGATCGCAATCAAAAACATGCCACGTTTATTACAAAATCAAATGCATACACCCGGATCAAAAAGTGTATAAAAGCCTAAAGCATTTTGTGCTGGACAGTGTGTTTCATCAGGGGTACCGATGTAGCCTGGCGCCTGAAACAGTGCTGGCCTACTTCTGCAATTACCAGCAATGGAAGATTGATTTGTCTTTGTCTTACTCAAAGCTGCTATGTCTTTTTAACCCTTGTCATGAGAGGTGTAAAAAGTAATTAATTTCCATCTTGTAGTACAGAGTAGTTTTCCTGGAACAAAACGGTTTCGTTGATACTGATAGCTCTTAATTAATGTTGCCATTGTGTAGAAAAATCAATTATACGATTATGCCTAGTGATGTGTTATTATAACGTATGTTCCAGATAAAGTACACACTTTGGAGCTTCCAGAAAGTGTACAGCATATCATAGTTACATAGTTACATAGTTACATAGTTACATAGTTACATAGTAGATGAGGTTGAAAAAAGACGTACGTCCATCAAGTTCAACCTATGCTAAATTTAGACAACAGATACTTTATTCTATATCTATACTTACTTATTGATCCAGAGGAAGGCAAACAAAAACTCCCCATTAAGGGGAAAAAATAATTCCTTCCTGACTCCAAGAATTGGCAATCGGATTAATCCCTGGATCAACATCCTTCCCATGTATACTTATTTGGTATATCCCTGTATACCTTTCCCATCTAAAAACATTAACAACTAAGAAAATACCTACTTTATGTAAGTGTTGGCATTCCCCTCTGGAAAGACATAAGGATGTTTCTTCCGGAAAACATGTCCCACTCGACTGCAGGGAATAATTTCTAAGCTCCCACCGCACATCCACACTCGGAATGAGATTTCTGCAAGAAATGAGGGTCAGTCTTATTCCTATTAAGGACACCTAAAAAAATAATAGCTCTCTCTATACTTTGGTTTTGCGCTCTAGTGCAATTCCAATCAGAACTATCTTGAAACACAGTGAACTACTGTACTGTATATCTTTGCTGACAATAGAAATGTCTTATCTATAAAAAAAGGAAAGAAATCGTTTCCTTTGCTGAATCCTCATGTCAAAAAGGAAAAAGGAATCCCTTTAAAAGAAAACATGACATGAATCAAAACATGTTTCTTAAAGTATTTGGATAGAGCAAATAATACAATTGCAAGACATAGGATATAGATGGTTTATAAAAGAAACAAATGTTATCCTAAATGTGTTGATTGCTACTACTGTATGTTTGATCCTTATGACTAAATGTAAGAATTTCTATGGCTCATCAATGTATTAGCAGACAGCGACATTTGCTCGCTGCTACATTTGAACCACTTGTATTTCTAGTGCCTTGTTCTCTGTATTGGCATGCCTCCTGTTCTGCATGATATTGGCTATTCCAAACTATATGCATGCTTGAACTCGTATTTCCAGGTACACGGGTTTACAGCAAGTCTGGCCTATTTGTTGCTGCTAACTTACTGTACACACATATTAACTACTATACTAGTACAGACAATTCTACATACATTATGTTTACTGTGTTACATTCCGGTGATTCAGGTTCTGAAGAGAATCCGAACACATTTACTAAATTCAAACTCTCAGGAACTTATCTGCATGAAAAAGGTGTGAGCATCTTCTCTGCACAAAAGGTGCACTAACATAAAAAATATTGGTTATATTTCATAGCTTGTAAGCTCTCTGGGGAGGGATTTATTATCCTATTTTCTGATTTTGCTTGTTGTATGGTAATTCCCTATATTTTATTGTTTCTTTTTTAAAGTGCCGAGTACACTGTGGGAGCTATATAAATAGAGATATAGATACATACATACATACAAAACTATTGCATGCAATCTGTATGTCAGGCCTGCTCTAGATGGTCATTTGGACTTGGTTACCATACTGTATTGGCAATTAGGACAGAAAGTGTCCCTACCGGACCACCCGGGTGCAAGGCAAAATGTATCAATTGAAATAATCCCACTGAACACAGGGACGTATTTCCCTTGATATATTTCTTGAATCTTTGCTCAAGTAGTGCAACACAGAAATGGTGACTTGCTCTACTGTACATGTCTAAGTCTCTCCTGTGATACTGCAAAAATATAAATGTTTATCACTCATACATTGTGTTTTTATTGCCCTGTGGTTCCTAGAGACCGTTAAATACAAGCTATCCATTTAAATATGTTTTCATCTGATAGTATTTGTGATAGTAATTCACCAACTGTTCTTTACAACTAACAATAAACATTTATTCCAGAACACTTTGATTTTATATTGCACAAATATGAACATTTGGTATGGGGTACAGTGGGTGAAAACTATGGTTGTGCAATCATCACAAACTGTGGATTAATAAACAAAAAGGTTAAAACATATTACAGAGAATAACACAGACATCTGAGTTGAGATGGTGATTAAAAGAGAAAAGGCGAAAAACACTACTTTGGTCTACAGTACATTAAAATAAATATATACTTTAAGCAGAATCCCAGAAAACATTGTAATAGCTGTATATGTAAGGTAGAGAAATGCAACAGCAATCAGGAGAAATAGTACAGAAAGGGTGAAAAATATGCTATTGGGCCACAAAACGCAGTCAGAAAACATGAACAAGTACTGTAGTACTGTTAACCATCAAAGAAGAAAGGAACCCCAGAGCTATTATATTTGAAGTCCAAAGTTACCAACAATACAGCATAATAGTGGAGAGGGTCATCTGCACAGCTTGAAAAAGAAGACACACTGGTTGAATCTCACGAAAGAGACAATATTGCCATAAGGACATGACAAAGTAGACGCAGAGCTGTCTAAAGAAGAGGAAGCAAAATGTTGACCATTTTCAACCAAGGGCCTTATCCTGTGCACTGTAGAAGAATGACAGGTGGGGAGATACTTTCAACCGGAAACTGAAGAGTAAATCAGGAAAGCATTTTCCCAAGGGAAAAAAGCAATGTCAGAATGAATAAAAACCTTGATGCTGGTAGACTGAAGGATAGCAGTGGGCAGTAAACAGTAGTGGTAGAAGTAATTACAAGAAATGGATTCCAACATGTTTTAATAGACACGAGGGAACCTTAACAAATGAAAACAAAACGATCAAACATTCATTTTTAATTTTTTAGTAACCCTTCTCTCTGACTGACCCACACCTCTGGAATGTCCTTCCCCTCAATACCTGACTAGCACCCTCTTTATCCACCTTTAAGACCCACCTTAAGACACACTTGCTTAAATATGCATATGAGTAGCACAGTGGCTAATACTAGACACATGATACATAAAGCTTGGCCCCCTGCAGACGCACTTACCAGAATGCTCTCCTACTGTCTCTGTACGTCCTTCCTACCAACCAATTAGATTGTAAGCTCTTCGGAGCAGGGACTCTTCCTAAATGTTACTTTTATGTCTGAAGCTCTCATTCCCATGATCTGTTAATTCTATTATTTGTTATTTATATGATTGTCACATGTATTACTAAAGCAAAGCGCTATGTACATTAATGGCGCTATATAAATAAAGACATACATACCTACATACATTAAGTGAATTGGTCAA
The DNA here is from genome assembly GCF_040206685.1 of Ascaphus truei. Classification (NCBI taxonomy): domain Eukaryota; kingdom Metazoa; phylum Chordata; class Amphibia; order Anura; family Ascaphidae; genus Ascaphus; species Ascaphus truei. The sequence goes on from NC_134486.1 coordinate 27,240,146, forward strand.
GTGGGACAAGTCTGCTTACCTATTGTCTGTTTCTATGTATATTGACGTACAGTAATATATTTTAGAACAAAAATAAGTATATTCAGATGAAAGGGACCCCTTTATATTTTTCGTCATATCTTGCAGAAAATCACCCAATTTTCATGAACATTTTAGCAATTACAGGTCTGTCACGGTAGATTATTACATTAAAGAATTCTTTGATCATCTCATAAATATTCTTTGGAATTGGTGATGGCGTGATGACCTCATCAAGTACAGTTACAAAATGGTGTTTAGCGAAGAAGCTAAGCCCGTTATAAAGAGCTTGACACAAAGCAAAAATTATGGTCCAAAACGCTGACATAAAATATTTCCTGATAAAGGACGGTCGCTAGGAGGGCAGAAAAAACTAATTCTTAAAACAACATTATCGTTCAAGAGTGGGAGCAGCTGGGTCAGCGCGTCATCGATTATGCGGTCAGACCGCAGTGTTCTGATCTGCTTTCAAAAGAAGGAGGACATTTTTAGCACACACTTTGAACCATGTTTTGAACTCAAACTTTATAGTAATCTTAGTGTTTCACATTAGATTACAACAGTTTAACACGAAGGAAAAACTCCACCTTCTCCTTTAATGAACACGAGGCTACCGCAGTGTGTCCGGTACAGGCGGTCCTCACATACCGACGTCCCGCTTACCGACAGACGCCTTATCCGACGCCACGTAATGCGGTCCGCCGGACGCATTACCCGACGTCAGACTCGCTTACCCGACCGTCACCGATTAACATGGGACCCGCAATCCAACGGTCCATTAACCGACGGCGGTTTGCGGGACGCTTTCCGTCGGAGAAGCGAGGATCGCCTGTACTTGTAGACATAATACAGCGACATCAATTTAGTTTATTGTCTACATAGTTCTTCTTATCTAGTGTTCATCTACATAATAGACATGAAAGCAAAAGTCCTAATTATATAGCAGACAAACGACCAAACATCCTGCAGTCACTTTAGAGCCAGTTGCTACTTGTACCACTCATTTATTACATGAAAATGATCTGTACAAAGTGCAGATTTGTCTTTAAAGGCTGAATAATGATACTGAAATTAACAAATCGCACACAAAAATATTTGAACATACTGAAAGCACAAAGTAGGACAGAAAACAATGGAAGGCTGATAACAAATAGAAGTTATGGTGTATGTCACATGAAAGAATAAGATACAAATCTGTATAAATAGCGGAAGATATAGTAGAGAAAGAAATGCTTTTTTTGTTCAGGGCACCAGCTTTTAGAGAACTGTACTAGATAACAAACAATATAAATATAAATGTAGCAAAGCATGTACTGTATTAGATTGTCTCCCAAGCAATCTGCTCTGGAAACTTTGCAATAAAACATATTGCAAACTGTGTAATTTTAGCTTATCTGCCCAGAAAGAAATAAAACAAACTTGCCTTCTTAATGTGCTAGTCAGTGCTTTAATCTCAACGGTGCTGTGTGTTTTTTGTTCTACTCAGCACACTTACCTCAGCAAAGAAGAAACATTCTGCTTGCCAGAGGCTTGAAATCCAATAAGAATATTGACTAGAGACTCATAGCACAAGATAGCACACACATAATACGTTCTTACATCCCAAAGGAGGACACTTTCAGTAGATGAGTCAATGGATTCTCAGAAAAATAAAGGAATGCAAAAACTAAACTGATTAGGCAGATTCCAATCGTTATACATTCTGCCTACGACATAAACCAATTTGTCAATCTAAATACTTTTGGTGAGTTATTGTGATTCGGGAAAGCTGGAACTCCCCTGATATCCCCTGACTTCTTGTGAGCATGATACATTCTGAACAGTTCCCTAAGATTATTAAGGAAAGAGAAAAACAAATGCTTTCTCGGGGATTCTGAATCGTTCCATCTTCATGTAAACACACTGACAATGTTTGATTTCTATTTATGTATGGTGTTTGTAAAATACACTTTAAGTTTAAGGAACGGTCAAGACCTGCAATTATTCTGCGATGCTCAAAATCACACGGTGCCATTCCTCCCACCGACAACTTGACAGGGTTACAGATAAGCACACACGTAGAGACAACTAAGACCAATTATTTAGTGTTAAATCCTCAGGCAGTACAAGTTTATAAATACATCAAATGTTGCATAAAAAAATCAATAACAAAAAAAGTGCGATAAGGATCAGTAGTAGCATTATAATGTAGGAAATGTAACTCTATATTGATATCCTTTACAATATAATTAAATACCGGAATTCTAAATAAGATGCTTACAATTACTGTGCAGTATACAACATATCGCACAGTATGCTAGTGTAGCCTAGCCTCCCAGCCACTACTTCTCTGCCTGGACCTCTCTAGTGTAAGTCCTGTTAGGTGCAGGCAGTGGAGGGGTTAATTCCTTCCATAAGGCCGTGTGTGCTATTGCAGCTTTGGATGGTGTCATCAGTATCCAAGGGTGGGCCTTAGCAACTATCAGAGAGTGTCAGCCTGAGAAAATTATACTGATTGGTTCATCTAAAGTGAGTGATCACCAATCAGTATTCAACCTGCTCTGTTAAGGGGCAGGGTTACAGCCACAAATCTCAGGCTATGAGTCAGGGCACTCTCCTAAATTCAGGGTTCCTGGTTGTCATTCTTTCTCCTCCCCCTGTGGAGTGAGAAGCATCATCCTCCATCCCACCAGGAGATGGGAGGAGAGTCTAGCAGGCCTAACATGGGCCTAATTCCTGAGTCAGGGCACTGACAGAATGGGAAGAGAGAGAGAAAAGGATACTGTACTTTTGTTTATATCATCTGCATGCAATAAAGAGCTAGTTGTATCAGAACAAGTGTGAATCACTGTCTTGCTGCTGAATGAAGAACAAAGACGTCAGTATGGGCCATCCCCTGCTCATAACAGAGGATCCATACTGTCTGGAGGCGCTGCACCGAGGAAGATCAAGGTAATTTGCACCACTGTCCTGGTTCTCCCCACACCATTGCGGAGCACTCAGCCCTCCTGTTTTCCAACAGGTACAACACAACACCCTTACGTAGTAGCGAGATAAGAAGCAGACCCCCCCAATATCACTTAGGGAGGGGGTACAAGGGCTACACTAGTTTCAGTGTATGGCCTAAGTGCTATGTCAAGTAATGACCGCGCAAGCAAATGTCAAATGGATGCAAAAGAGCTTGGAGTTGTAACCTTCCCTATTCGGCTATAAGGGAATTTACAAATTGTCTGTGTTTAGGTGTAGCAGGGTATCCACTGGCTACTAAATCTACCCAATGGGCTGACAGTAAACCCTGGTGTCCACAGGTTTGCCAGTAGTTATCATGGGGTTTTCCCCCTTCATCCTTTGGTGCTGCGCTTGAGTGACAGCAGGGGGGTGGCATATCCTGTTGTGGCTGGGCCAATGGGATGCCCGTCCTCTGGTAGTACTTAAGGACATGACCGCCCTAAATTTGTGGTTGTTGTCCTTCCCCATGAGGAAGGCAGGTCACGTTGGGGAGCCTGAGATTGGGGCCTTCCCATGTGCTTTTCCGTCCAGGCAGGAGTAGAGTGACTATACCTCTGCTAGGGAGGTGGGGAAGAGCTAGGACGGCTGTGGGTGCCCTAGGCCCGTAGTGACTATCTCTGGTGATATCGGGGAGAAGAGACTGTGATCCGCAGGTGACTGCTGAGTACCTGTATTACTGCAATACAAGAAGTAATAAACCCGTTCCTGTTTTGCAATATACCTCCTGCCTGGTGTGTGATCTAATTGGGGGGTGAGTTAAAGTTCTACCGTGGGAGATCGCCTCCATATCCCTGGAGGCTACGGCAGACAGAGGCGCTGCACTGCTAAGTATTATGTAGGGTATGGACACCAGAAGTCTGTTCCTGTGCCCCAAAGACATCGCGGACGACTCAGCCCTCTTTTTACCAGCAGGTATGCACCACAAATAGCCAGTAATGGCCCTGATATGCGATTGGGGGATTGGGGGGTGAAACACAGTTACATAGGATACTTATAGTAAATTACCATCATCAGGAGTGCTGGTCTGTACAAGACTGGACATATATTCAGATAGTACAGATGGACACCAGGAGTACTGTAGTTTTTAAATAAACAGCCTTTACCATATTTTCTGGTACAGCACTTCATCAGCTGCAAACTTGCCGTCCCGAGGTGGCACATTGCTTTTGGCATTTAGTTTGGTTGCATTTAGCAAACCATACATAAGTATGCTCTTGGCAACCTTGCCTACCTATAGCTTTCCAGGGTCTCAGCAAGGGGTACCCTTTCTTACTATGGTAGGACAGGGCCTCACTTCTCTAGACCTCACTTTTATACAGCACTTCTTCATCCCATGATCCTGCTTAGGGTACTGTGCAATAACTCCTGTTATTCCTGGCTTCATATCTGGTCTTAGGACTTTAGCCAGAGCAACCCCTCTCTGTAGAGACATACACTGCTTCAGCTTCCTTGGCTAAGGGCCTCACTGTAAGGGACACTTCCCTACTCTGAAAAACAATAAAGTGAGCTTCTACCCCAACTTAACTACTCACAGTGTACTTTACATCTTCCCTGGTCTCTCCTCTCAGCAGCTGTCTCATGGAATCCTCCTGCTTTGTCACACCTCCCACACCCCCTGTCTTTGTGTAAGAAAGGGGCGGAGCTAAGATCCTTCCTGGTCATTGCAGATAACTGTCTAATGGAGCAAGTGTTTGGTACCTAACTCATATAGTAACCCCAATCAAAGGGGGGAGGGGGGCAGGGAGGGTTGCACCGTGTTTAGTGAATCTAGCTCAGAGCATTGTAATACACTTGCTGCAATGCAGTATTTTGCAATACAAATAGCGTTGTGACATTGTAAGTATAGTGAAGTATCTTCCCAAACATTCAGCACAGTTACCTATCTCTGCGCCATGCAGTTTTCAGCTGAAATACAGATACAGTATGTAGGAAGTATTTGCCATTCTGCGCCAAGCATGCAGTGCAATTGGAAGTGGAACTTCAGAAGTGCATGTCTCGCTAACATTGATGTCTATGGCTTAATGCCAGTAGTAGGTTTATCAACAGATACCCATGTGAGTTTCTAAATCTTCAATTTGTGTAGAGCTAGATTGTATCAGAAAAGATGTTTTGTGCATGGCACTTGCTGAGAACTAAAAAGTCCACCCCCATATTCTTAAATGATCTATTAATGTATAAAAGATATCAGTGTATCTCGAAAGCTCGCACAAATAAAAGCATTTCTTTAGCCCCAGAACGGTATTGATTATTTGTTTTTGATTATTAAGCTCGGCTAACATGGTACAGATACCTCTATGTTTTTATTTATGTAGCGCCATTAATGTAAATAGCGCTTCATAGCAGTAATACACGTGACATAATAATATTAAAAAAAAAAAAACAAATAACACATAATGGGAATAAACACTTCAGACATAAAAGTAACATTAGGAAAAGTAGTCCCTGCCCCGAAGAGGGATTTCAGCACCTCCAGAGTGGAAAGCAGTGGTGTCAGGAACTGCAAGCCGAGTACAGTTCCAGGACTTTTCGGGATTAGTCTCGGTCATCTAAAGGACTTGTAAAGTCTTTGTTTTCAGTGCTATTTCGACTAGGAAATGTTAGTTTGGTAGTCCTGACCCCCCAGTAAGTGTGTTTTCATATGTATAATTGTAATCCACTGTGTGTACGTCTGTTTCAATGGAATAAATGACAATTTGATTTACTTCTTGGTTTTGCTCAATGAATGGTCCCTTTAAAAAGGTGTAAATGCCAGGTCTCCCATGAGAGTATGTATGTCTTTATTAATATAGTGCCATCTGTGTACATAGTACATAGTACCTCACAGCAGTAATACAAGTGACATAATAATATAAATAACAAAACAAATAACACATAATGGGAATAAGCCCTTAGACATAAAAGTAACGTTAGAAATGTAGTCCCTGCCCCGAAGAGCTTACAATCTAAATGGTAAGTAGGAAGAACGTACAGAGAAATAAGGAGGGTGTTCTGGTAAGTGCGTCTGCAAGGGGCCACGGTCGATGTATGAGGCGTATAGTATCAGCCACGGAGCTACTCATATGCTTCATTAAGGAAGTGGGTTTTAAGATACACTGTAGGTCTTAAAGGTGGATAGAGAGGGTGCTAGTCGGTTATTGACAGTCAAAGTAATGGGAACTAGCGCAACGTTACACTACAATAAAGGGATATAAATCCTACTGTAAGCTAAAGGCATATGCAATGGCCATTGTTTTGGCATATAATTAGCTTAGTGGTATGGGTTATCCTCAGGGGAAAAAAACATCCATTATTGATTGACCGTAATGAGCCCTGACTATTAACCGCCCTCTGGGGATCTGGCCCTTTGTTTGTTACTACTGTATTAGGTATGGTTGTGGCCAATTCACCCATAGTAAACTTTCCTAGGTATCATCTCTTTGCTGGCACTTGGGAAATCTTTACATAGCATTCTCCCTTCACATAGATGAGACATACAGTAGCTTATATAAGAATTATGCTATGCTGTACATAGTGAGAATTGCATCACCATAATCAATGCTCAGGTGCAACTTGGTGCGTGAGACCTCAGCATTTTTGTACTCATCTTTCCTCCAAAAAAAAAAAAATGCCATGCCCATCGCTTTATATATATATAACATGGGAATAAATCGCCTCTTATCAATCATAACAGCTGAAACTCAGCTTCAACTGGAGCCAACACAGCTCTTATAAACACAATATTGTTTACATATAAGGGGTATACAAGCTGATTAAATGTTTGTTTTACTTTAATGTTGTATTGTTTATTGCTCAATTGTAAAATAACTCCCTTTTAATACCTTCACACTGTATTTTGTTTACCAGTAGAGAATGCGCACATGTGTGTTTATGGTACGCTGGCTTGGAAAATGGTAAATTTTATACCATTATTAATGCTTCTCACATCGAACGGAGCTACTTAAATTGTTCTGTTAAAGAATAGCATCAATCATGGTCCTCACCATTCATTTGTGCTGATGTTAAATGCTACTGCTATACCGTCTGCTCATAGATTGTGTTGTTTAATAGAAAGTGTCAGCTTCTAAACTATCAGCTTGTTCTGGCTCAGTCATGCAAGGCCTCTTGTCCTGACACAAGACATGGTTCTGTTTCTAAGTAATTCCATTTGTATTTGTGCTGCTGTCACTGTTGTACAAGAGATACAGGCGGCTATTGATTTTTTGCTTCTTTTCCATCTCATTAAATCTGTAAGCCCTTTGCAAAATGTAATATACAAACAGGCTACTTAATACAGCTTCCCAAATGATTTCCATTTCCAAGTGCAAAAGCACATGCGGCAAAAATTCAATCAAGGTCATGACAAATGAATAGGCTGAAGGTCCAAAGTCTTTTTCTACTTAACCCAGCACACATTAAATTGTAACACGCCTAGCAATATTGATGCTAACATTGCACACCAACATCTATGCCTATATATTTAATATTCTTATCCTATTTAGCCACACATTATATAAGTCAGGGGGGCAAAAACTGGGGGGCCGTGCGTAGCAGCGGTTACAGAGGCCCCGCACGCTTCCCGAAGGCATTAAAATTAAATGCCGGGGGAGCGGCAAAGGCCTCTGTAACTTCACTTACCTTGGCTCAGACGGCTTCTGGCGACGCGTTGCCATGGCGTCTTGATGTCAAAACGCCGGAGCCAAGGTAAGGAGGGGGAGCGCGAGGAGGGGGGGGGGGATCTGGCAGGGGGGCGTAGGGGAAAAAGGTTGTACACCCCTTATATAAGTTATGGTGGGTAAAGAAGTAGCAAAAAGCCTTCACCATACAGTGTACAGCGACTAAAAATACAACTTTGTGAGCACAGTCTGTATATACAACATGAAACATAAAATGCATACTGTATTTATTTTCATATAATATTCAAGGGATAGTTTTTTGCTTTGGCAACAATGTTACTAGAGGCATACAGAAGTTCACATGCCTCAGACAGGTCTGCAACCCTGCTTTTCACCATAATCTCTTAGCATACAGTGCTTCCACTGTAGCCAGGGATTCTGGGAAATGACATGCAAATGAGCACAGAGTGTCACTGCTAACTTCATGTCCATTTTCACATGGAAACCTATAACTATATGCCTGCTGTATTACACAGATTTTCAGCACAGCGTGGGTTAAAGAAGTGCATAGCCAGTAAAAATCTACTTACAGACAGCTGTTTAAACTTTTTGAGTCTCTTCAGTGTGACACTCTGGGCTCATTTGCATATCATTTCCCAGAATCCCTGGCTGCAGTGGAAGCACTGTATGCTAAGAGATAATTGTGAAAAGCAGGGTTGTAAACCTGACTGTGACACATGAATGCAGTGGCAGATTTCCCATCACGCCCGGGTCTAGGGCGGCAAAATTTGGGGTGGCAAAAATGTCCGCCCCCATATACATTTGCCGCGCTCTCTGGCTTATCGGCCCTGATGGTAAGTCACTTGCATATGCCAGGGCATATGCCACCTTTCTGCCGCCCTCCTCCTCCTTTCGATTTGCAGCGTCAAATGACACCACAGACATCACCAATGTGGTATCACACGGCACCTCGCTTCCATGGCAACATGATGTTTGCGGCGTCAAATTACGTCATAACGTCACGTTGCCATGGCAACGAGACACAGTGAATCAGAAGGAGGCGGAAGGTGGCAGAAAGGAGTCGGCCGGCATATGTAAGCCCCTAGGGGCAGTGGCGGATTTTTAAATCCGCCGCTGCGTGAATGTACTCAAGTGATATTTGTATTTGCTATATCCTTTTTAGCTAAGTTTCTGTTTTTCTGGGGTTTCTCGTTCTATTGTATTACTTTCTAGTCTTTGCAACTATAATATAGTAATAAAGCACTATTTAGAAGGGAAGTCTGGTACTAAGGCCTAGAAAATTCAGACAATCTTATCGTTTAGATATAAGGAGCATTTCATTTCCTTTGATTCACACTAAAATGTATCCATGTTGCTTCATTATAATTCTTACATTGTTACAGAAAAATAAAGTTTACTTTGATATAGTGTTTCATTTCGCAAGGAAACACCCATCTACAGTATATTCAATAAATAGTTCTTGCATGTTCAACCCATGCAAAAATAGCATTTTATTTGGTAATTTGATCCCAGGTGTAGAAATCCACACAGTGAGATAGAGAAAGACAGAAAAATGATCTCTCACAATCTCTCCCTCTGTTTCTTTTATGCAATGTTTTTTATGCCAGTTTTTTTTTTTTTTTTTAGCAATTTATCTGCATTGATAATTATTTTGTAGGATAGATTGCAATGAGAAACCAGCTAGGGGATCTGAAGAGAAAAGAGGCAGAAACAGTGTATAGATTTTAAGGTAGAGAGCTGGAGATGGAAAGTCCAGATAACAGAAGGTTGCAGACATCAAGATGGGAAAGAATGAGGGCACGTGTGTTAGCTGTAGAGAGACAGAAGAAATGGGGAATTTTCGCAATGTTGTGAAGGAAAAAAAAAACAGCAAAATGTACCACCAGTGTGAATATGAGAGTAGAAGGAGTAGGAGGATTCAAATTGAATACCGAGGTAACTTGCGTTAGGTAAAGGCTGTGTTATAGCATTATTAGTGAAAAGGTGTCAATCGGACAAGGCATAAATTAAGTATATTATTTTTTGATATTTTTTTAAGATGTAGTAGAAAGAAACAGAAAAAGAAAATTCTATTTGGTGAAGATGCCCAAAATGTTGGGAGGTCTACTGGAATGTTTACTTGGATAATGTGCTACATTGAAAAAGGCTTTTTAGCTGAGACCAGAACATATAGTAGATGGCTAACGAACACTGCAGAATGAGGAGTGTGAGGGTGTGGATGTGTATTCAGAAAGAACTGAAGGGTGGTACAGTGCCGGCCGAGCTCACTCTAATGCGGCTGCCCCCACAGTTTAAAAATAGCGCGGGCGGTGCGCGGGCTGTCTTCGGCCGAAACCTGGCCATTTTTTCCGCACCTCGGGCGCTTTCAATAGTAAGCGCCATTAGCGCTTATCTATTGAAGCGGCCGCCACGCGGGAAACTCCGTTTTTAAACGGAGAACAGACCCGCGGCTAGCCCGCTACGCTCCCGGCCAGCTCCCGGCAAGCTTTAGAATGAGCTTAGCCGGGACAATATATTGGGAGAATGAGAACTAACTGTTAAGATATGTGGTCTTTAAAAGGGTAACTGCAGATGAACTTGAAATTGATGATTCAAACACTGTTGTCAAGATAAAGAACAGATTGCCCTATTTTAACATGCAAATTAGCTAATTTATGATGAGTTATCTGGGTCAATACGTATGCTACTATAGGACTCTCTCTTTTTTCTCTCTCAAATTTAAACCAAACATATGAGAACAAAATTTGGGCAAGTTCATACATGTTTATTTGAGAGGCAGGAAGGACAGTCAGTAATACACTAAGAATGTCTAAATGGAAAAGGGGCACAAAAGGAAAGAAACTACAGTCTTTAATATGAGGTTAAAAATCAGATGTCAATGTACTCACAAAAGAACAAGGTAAAATAGTTACTCTATTGTAGAGATAGGTCTCTCCATATGTAGGGAGCCTCTGCCAAAAGGTTAGGTACTGTAGTGTGGTTATCCTCTTCCTTCTCCTACTGTGTGTGTCAGAACTCCACTCTCGCTCTAGTTCATGATGCGCATCAGTGGTGGAAAACACAGCCTCTTCTCAGATCAGCTACAGTACCTCTGACTGTCGGCCCTGCAGTGAATGTAATGCAGATGTGTAATACTGGTCTTAAAATAGGAGCATTCAGCTTGCACAAGATTCAGGTGGATACTTTAACAAAAAAATATGTGTAGCCCTGTTTCCCCACCCCCCTCTGGCAGATTCTACAGCCTACAGTAGCTACTGTGTGTGAATGGTGCATACAGGCTTTTGGTTCTGTTACTGATTTCTTTCTTGGTACTCAAAGCCTCCAGCTGTAGTGGGCTCCAGGGTATTCAAGAGATCAGCTCCCACCACTGCATACTTAGTCCACTCTGCCCAAGAACTGACACTCGGGCAGGTGACAGATGAACAAGGGTCTTTATTGTATCACTGCATGGATCTTACATCAGTGGTTCCAGGGTCTCAGAAGATTTCACACCTGGAAGGTGCATACCCCGATAGTAGAGGGTCCTGAGTTTTGATGTTCTTAAGCCTGGAGGCTTAAGCCTGGAGTGGGCCAGCTCATCCTCGCAATGGAAGAGGCTGAAAGCCCATGCTCTCTCCTTTCTCCTCAGAGCAAGACTAATTAAATTTAATACTCCCACATGGACTGTACCTATCCCTGATCGGCTTACACAGGCCATGAGTCACCACCTTACTTCTAGCACTTACAAGTGGAGCATAAGGGGGTCACTGGCCCATAGATTAACCTGTTACTGCCCTGAACGTACTAGGTGCTTACATAACAGATGCACTATGGGGCCAAGAGAGGTATTATGGGACATACCCTGTTACATATGAAAAACATATAACGATTGAAAGCACAGAAAAAACTGGTGGAATTGCTAACAAAGAAAAACAGGATAAGAAAATATAAGACGGGGAAAAGCAGTAACAGACGAAACAACAAGAAATTAATCAATCCCAAGATGCAGGATATGGGGAAAAAAATATAGATGTAACAAAAGTTTAAGGAAGATAAAGTAGCGACTTATGATTGGCAAATAAGGGTCGTAGAAAAGGCAATGCAAGTCATGGAGGATGGAAAGGCACCCGGGGAAAATGGAAATACAACTGAAATTTGAAAAGAACCTTGTGGAAGAAGTATAACAAATTTTGGCAACACTCTTTACATGCTGCCTGAAGGAAAGGACATTTCCAGAACAATGGGACATAGTTATTCTCATCCATAAGAAAGGAGACAAAGAAGACAGCAACCACTACAGACTACTTCCAATCATTTGCAAGATTTTTAGTAAGATACTCACTAATTGGCTACAATCAAAGACTTACTGAAGGTATTTAAGTGCCTCTAACTTAAGACCCCTAACTTATAACCCGTTTAGGAAGTGGCCGTAGAACACGAAATGCATCAGGATTACATTCACTACAGAGCCGACAGTGAGTGGTAGTTGATCTGAGAAAAGCCTGTGGATTCCTCCTCTGACGCACATCATGATATTCAGCATGAGCTGAGCTCCGAGACACGTCCAGGAAAGGAGAGGCTTGACTCCAGAAAGCAGACAAATGCACAGACACAACACTCTGGTATCCCATCCCCAACATTCACGCCACACAAGCCTGACATCTTGGCAGAGTCTTCGCAGAGACTTAGTTACTTAAAATATTAATAATACTTGCAATTTATTAATGTAACACTATTGTTTTGTTATAATTTCTGTCGCATCATTGATTTCAATTGTTGTATGGGACAGTATAGAGCATCTAACATTTTTTATTTAGTCAGTAATAGAGTGCTGTAGGCCACAATGCTTAAAATAAGAAATAATTAGGGGTTACATGAAATATTGTGCAATACAATGACATAGGAAGGAGTGTATCTGTGCTAGTAGGAAGTAAGCGACTTGGCAAGAACAAGAACAGAGAACGACTGGATGCAAAGGAAGCCCCATACTGTAATGTGAAACTGCGTCCGGGTACTTAAAGGGCACAGGTACATGGAATCGGACATTTGGTTGTGGCGTCTCACTGTGACCAAGTCTCCACCGTTTTGCCAATAAGGTAAGTTAATTTGAGGTTTTAGCAGTGAGAGGGTTGAGGATGTGGGGTTTTAGAGTAAGGGATTAAGATTTATAGGATAGAATATTAGGGTAAGGGGTTAAGGATTTTTGGATAGGGGTTTAAAGTAAGGGCTTAGGGTAAAGGCTGAGGATAAGGGGTTTAGGGTAAGGGTTTAGGATAAGGGCTTAGGGTAAGGGCTTAGGGTAAGTGCTTAGGGTAAGGGCTGAGTTGCTTAGGGTAAAGGCTGAGGGTAAGGAGTCAAGGTTTTTAGGGTAGGGGGTAACATTGGAATTAGAGGTTAAAATTAGGGGTAGGCGGCTAACATGGAATTAGAGGTTAAAATTAGGGGTTTTATGATAAGGGGTAAGGATAGGGGGCTTACCTTGGTGGCAAAGCGGCCGGTGGAGAGATGTCCCTGCAGCGAGGCCAGTGGCGACTAAACGACCGCGAACAAATGTCCTAGATCGCAGGTACAGGTAAATGTTGGTGTAATTTTCTGTGAGTTCATTATTTCATTAATATGCTTCAATGTTTTTTTTATTTTTTATTTACTGTATGTTGTTATGGGATAATAGGTTCACAAGGATATATATACATACAGTACCAATATGCATTATATTATAGATTGTGTCACAATACATAAATGATTGAAAAGAATAGTCCTAGTTTTTCTTTATTGGGCTTTATTCTTTTACACCCAAGGGTACATATGGGGGATTTACAAATGGGAGTTATATTTCTAACTCCCCAGGCTGCAAAACATATAAAGTGGTGCAAAAAGGACATCATTTATCAGAGAAAAATCTCCAACAGGTAATGGACTTTTCCTTCTATGTGAAATCTTGTGCTACATTTTTTATTGCCTTGGTTTTGCAGCCAGTAACCTTTTGTTACTTAGTATTATAGACATTCCTATTAATGTAAAGGGTCAAATAAAAAAAACAGAGCTATAATTTGTAATGCTGATAACATGTGGAATACCAAAAGTACGTAGTATTATCAATAGAATTGGGAACATAATCAAATCCTAATGATTAGATCATGTTGGATGTGAAAGTTGTTACCATAATTGACTTTTTAGTTGTGTATAATCTGAGTCGACATCATTTTCTGCTGCAGTGTGATTTGCATTCTAGGCTCAGAATACCCCAAGGAAATCTATTGATTAATATATACAAAAAAAAAAGAGAAGTAATTTGAATTGATTTGCCTTTTTCCACGAAATCAGTGGTATGATTTATGTACTTTTTATTCTTGTAATAACCCAAGATATCTCTTGGTAAATACTAATCTATTTAATGAGCTTTCATGAAATGTAAAATGAATATTTAATGATCCATTTTTATGAAAGGTTTGAAAAACATCATATTCTGTTTGCATATTTACATGCTCCCTTCTGTGATCGCTTTAATTAAGGTGTACTTCGCACGGTGAGCTATGCATCATGCTCCACTAACTGGTGCATGCACCATTACTAAAAGTGCTCGTAATCAATTTTGGCCTCTTAAGCACCACTTGCAACAGTTACTAACACGGGGAGTGATCACATGGATCAAAATGAGAAGTTAGGAAGTAGTTACATTGATTCATATATGATAGTAGTGTGCTTCAAATTAAACTAGACACTAATTTATATTAGACGTAAACATTAATTGAATAATGGCCGTTCAATATTTAGGACCTTTGCCAGTAGCAGCTGTCAATGTGAATTTCTCAGGTATAGTATAAGACAGGGGTGAGCAAACTTTTTATGCCGAGCCCCCCTTTTCATCCATGAAATTTCTCGGGCCCCCCCTGCCTGATGTAATCAAAATCACATGACGTCAGCGCATGTGAGCTGGTTCAGCCATTGAGGGCGAACCAGCTTTGTAACGCCCCCGCCACGCGTCTACAAAAAAAGTATTTATAGCACAAATTACATAACTTAAAAATAAATATTATAATATTTGTCTAATAGCGTTCCCATTTCTGCTGTATTATTAATCTCTCTCTTCCCGCCACATTAGAACACCTCAGGACCTCTCTAACCTCTTCCAGTCTCTCCCTGTATTTCTCACTCCCCCTCCAGTCCCTCTCTATTCCTCCCCTCAGTGTCTCCCCCTCCCCCCCCACTCTCTTTCCCTCCCCCCAGTGTGTGTCTCTTTCTCCCTCCCCCCATTGTCTCTCACTCTCTCCCTCCCCCCATTGTCTCTCACTCTCTCCCCTCTTCCAGTCTCACACTCCTCTTCCAGTCTCTCCAACTCCCTGTATTTCTCACTCCCCCTCCAGTCCCTCTCTATCCCTCCCCTCAGTGTCTCCCCCCACTCTCTTTCCCTCCCCCTGTGTGTCTCTCTTTCTTTCTCCCTCCTCCTAGTGTCCCCCTCCCTCCATTGTCTCTCACTCTCCTTCCAGCCATTGCCTCTCCCTTCCCCCAGTGTCTCTCTTGCACTCTCCAACCAGCTATTGTTTCTCCCTCCACCCGGTGTCTCTCTCACACTCTCCCTCCAGCCATTGTGTGTCTCTCTCCCTCCTGCCAGTGTCTCCCTCCCTCCCACCAATGTCTCTCTCATCCCCATCCCCATGTAGCTCTTTCACCCCCCCTCCCCATGTCACACTCACTCTCACCCCCCTCCCCATCTCACACTCTCACCCCCCTCATGTCACTCACACCCTCCCCATGCCTCAGTCTCACACTCACTCCCCCATGTCCCAGTCTCACACTCACTCCCCCATGTCCCAGTCTCACTCTCCCACCCCCCCATGTCCCAGTCTCACTCCCCCCCATGTCCCAGTCTCACTCCCCCCCCATGTCCCAGTCTCACTCCCCCAACATGTCCCAGTCCCCCCCCATGTCCCAGTCTCACTCCCCCCCCATGTGCCAGTCTCACTCCCCCCCCATGTGCCAGTCTCACTCCCCCCCCATGTGCCAGTCTCACTCCCCCCCATGTCCCAGTCTCACCCCCCCATGTCCCAGTCTCACTCCCCCATGTCCCAGTCTCACTCCCCCATGTCCCAGTCTCACTCCCCCATGTCCCAGTCTCACTCCCCCATGTCCCAGTCTCACTCCCCCATGTCCCAGTCTCACCCCCCCCATGTCCCAGTCTCACCCCCCCATGTCCCAGTCTCACCCCCCCCCATGTCCCAGTCTCACCCCCCCCCATGTCCCAGTCTCACCCCCCCCCCATGTCCCAGTCTCACCCCCCCCCATGTCCCAGTCTCACTCACCCCCCCCCATGTCCCAGTCTCACTCACCCCCCCCCATGTCCCAGTCTCACTCACCCCCCCCCCATGTCCCAGTCTCACTCACCCCCCCCATGTCCCAGTCTCACTCCCCCCCCCCATGTCCCAGTCTCACTCCCCCCCCCCATGTCCCAGTCTCACTCCCCCCCCATGTCCCAGTCTCACTCCCCCCCCCCCATGTCCCAGTCTCACTCCCCCCCCCATGTCCCAGTCTCACTCCCCCCCCCCCATGTCCCAGTCTCACTCCCCCCCCCATGTCCCAGTCTCACTCCCCCCCCCCATGTCCCAGTCTCACTCCCCCCCCCATGTCCCAGTCTCACTCCCCCCCCCATGTCCCAGTCTCACTCCCCCCCCCCATGTCCCAGTCTCACTCCCCCCCCCCATGTCCCAGTCTCACTCCCCCCCCCCATGTCCCAGTCTCACTCCCCCCCCCATGTCCCAGTCTCACTCCCCCCCCCCATGTCCCAGTCTCACTCCCCCCCCCATGTCCCAGTCTCACTCCCCCCCCCCATGTCCCAGTCTCACTCCCCCCCCCCATGTCCCAGTCTCACTCCCCCCCCCATGTCCCAGTCTCACTCCCCCCCCCCATGTCCCAGTCTCACTCCCCCCCCCCATGTCCCAGTCTCACTCCCCCCCCCCCATGTCCCAGTCTCACTCACCCCCTCTCCCCATGTCACACACGCAGGAAGCAGGAAGCAACGAGATGCTGCTGTGTACTGTAGCACAGCGCAGCACAGCGCCACCTAATGGCCAAAAGAAAAATTGCAGCTGCAGACGGCTTTTTTCCCTCTGCTCCTGGCAAAATCGCCGCTGCTTCCTGCGCCCCCCCTAAACAATCTTGCGCCCCCCCAGGGGGGCGCGCCCCCCAGTTTGCGCACCGCTGGTATAAGATACCAATTTTACCGTGCCATTTTGACATATTGACAGTTTTAAGATCAATGAGAGAGAGAAGTCAAGAATTCAACTGCAGTTTGTGGATGTTTTGGTTGTGTTTGCGTTTTTGTTTGTGTTCTCTCTCCACGGGCCAAACACTTTGACGGACTCTGATGAAAGTTTGAGGGTACCTTTCTCCCATCTTAACTTAGATCTGCCAGAAGTTTCAACCACATCAGTGCAGCCCCCCCATCTTGGAATTATTTTTTGGTTTTTGGGAGTGATAGAAAAAAATTTTCAACGGTACATCTCATCGACCGGATTCTTGATACAAAAGATTAAATGTATTATTTTGACACGTGTACTACATTTTCAGACAATTTGCTTTAACTGCTTCAGAGAAATTAAATATATGTAAAGAAAATAAATTGGTAACTACGGTTAAAAACACACCTGTACAACAACAACCTGTAGATTTACTTCTAGGTGACAGGGATAATTATTCACTGCAGAACAGGTTTTTGATTGGTTTTCAATGGTAGCCACGATGTCAGTATAACGGTTCATACCTCACGGCCTTATTTAGAATTTAAATTGTGCGCGTTGATTTTTGTTTTTCAACTAGGAGTTTTTATAGGCTCGTATAATACCACACAATAGCGTGAGACTTAAATAGGGTTTTACCTGAATATTGAGACCACTAGGACAACTTGTTTTGCCCGTGTTTGCTTCCGTGTTAGGAATCTTTGTCCTACCAGGTTTACTCGCTCATCCCACAAAATACAGTATTTTTTGAGTAATATAACATACTGTATAATAGTGACAATACTACTAGCACGTTTAAAATTGACAACAAAACATTAATATTTGGATTATAATATTTTGATTTAATGCTGACTATGGACACATTGGGACTAGAGATGGGACAACCAGTCCAAAATCCGCTTCCCGAATTTTTCCGAATTTGCCATTCAAAATCCGTTCCGAGGTGTAAAATCCGTTGACGGTTTGTTACAGTTTCAATCCACGTGGATGAATCCAAAACCGTTTTGGATACAATCCGTTAGTGGATTTAAACAATCCATCTGCGGATTCTGCAATACGCTGCCGGAAAGCAATCTGCTTGCGGTTTGCTGAATCCGCACATTAGATTCTTAAAATCCGTCACCGGATTGCGGAATCTGCGGAAGTATAGTTGGGGTTAAAAAAAAAAAAAAAAATACGCGGTGAATCCAAATCCACCAAAAAAAATCTCTAATTGTGACCTAAACTAAGTTGAGACATTGTTGTTACACTCCTCCTCCTGCTCTATCATTTGGTCAGTGGAAATTCTTGCAGTGTACAGTATGAAGTGAATTAAAAAAAAAATCAGATACCTCTTCAATAAACAATATTGTTTCAAATGTCTATGTGTAAATAAGATAATTTTATTTATTTATTTATAAAAATATTTTACCAGGAAGTAATACATTGAGAGCTACCTCTCGTTTTCAAGTATGTCCTGGGCACAGAGTTAAGACAAATAATACATAACACATTGATCCTTCAGTGCAATGAATGGCTGGTCACCAGGCATGGCAATTACTCACCAAAATTCTCTCCTCCCCATATGTCCATGGTGGTGTCATACTTTCCCAAGTGATTGAACCAGGACTTTTCTATCACAAACAGACCTCCGGCTATGACAGGAGTCCTAGGATATAAACGGGAAAAGGTCAGCTCAGTTTCCAGCTGTAAAATAAGAGATCAGTAACATAGTGACATACAATACTTGAGTGGAGAAAGACTCTAGGGCTGCTAGGTACCAAAGTGTCTCGGCTGCAAAACGTGGAACAAAAATGCAGTTTTTAAAATTAGTATATTTCATTGGTACCAATAACTACCTATGTGAGTAAGGGTTGCACATATCGGGTGTAGGGCTGATCACAGCAGAAGATAGGGCTGGAGGCTAGTGTCCAATAAAAAGTATTTATTTAAACATCAAAGCAAACAGATACAGGGTCCTCTGACGCGTTTCTCTCCCGACGGGCACTATTAGTAAAATTCACATTAAAGCAGCTTCATTACCTTAACGGCTAGCCGCTACGGTAACTATTTTTTTTTAAACTAGTATCCGGGTGCAGGGGGTGTCCTGAACTGAACCGCATTGATTTCAGCCTCGGGGACACCCACAGCCCAGTACTTAAATCTCCCGGTCACGTGGACCGTGACCCGGAGGATTTTAAAATGGCGGGGACACCAGCACCACATAACGGGGCCAGTATCTCGAGAAGTAGGGGGTCCCCGAGGCTGAAATCATCGCCTGTAAGAGCTGTGCAAGGAGACACAGCGTCTCCAAGCTGCTTTTCAAAGCTGTCGTTTAAACAAACAGATTCAGGGCGATAGACTTAGAAAAATAACAAGTCGTGTGATCTTGCATTTTTTGACCACATTTTAAAAAAAGTGTTTTTTCTTAGTGAATATCGTTTTGACACACAATTTAGTGTGCGGCAAAACAATGCAAAGTCGCTTGGCATTAGGCATTGAGGCATTGAGGTTTAGTGAATGAGCCCCTTAGTTGTCAGTGGATTAAACAGTATTATGTTCTTTTTATAGCATATAGGATAATATGGAATATGGGGCCCCTACTCTTTTCAGTCTTCATTAATAATCTGCCTACAGCTTGTAAGAATCCAGGACAGGAAGGGAGCAGGATCATCAGGAACACCCAGAAAAAAACATACAATAACAAATCATAGTGTAGTACTTATGGACAATTATGGGTCAGAATTCAAGAAGAAACTTGGCTCTTACGGATCGCCTACTTACAAGAAGCAGGATAAAAAACAGCGTTTTTGTATGTAAAGTTGAATAATATATTCCTCCGCCTAAGATAGCAGCATACAGCAGTCACTGATGATTGTAAGCTGGATGGTGTGATCGCCGGGGCTTTCGCTCTCACAAACCAGCAACCGCATTCATACAGAGAGAAGAGGGAAACATAGTGTGTACCAGGTAACACTAAAAATTTATAGAAGAAGCATAGAAATGTGTACTCACAATGCAACGTGTGAGCACATTCACATAAAGGTTTCTTGGATATCAGGCAGCTACATACACGACTTAGCAGTTGGAAATGTCCTCCGCTCCACTCAGAAATCCCATCTGGAGCAGGCTATCAGACCGTCAGTGTATGATGCAGCTGTACTCTGTCTCCTTCCTTAGCTTGGCTCAACGCGTTTCACTGCATCCGCAGCTTCCTCAGGAGAAATATTTATATTTATAATTATTGCTCCTTAGGAAGCTGCGGATGCAGTGAAACGCGTTGAGCCAAGCTAAGGAAGGAGACAGAGTACAGCTGCATCATACACTGACGGTCTGATAGCCTGCTCCAACCCCAGAGGCACTGCTGCTGCGGCTCGGCGAGTCTTCCATACCCCCTGATCTTTCCATCCTTACCGGAAAAGGCGTCACTCCGAGGCCAGGAAGTGACGTCAGACGCCATCTATCCGGACGAGGGGGCACCCTCGAGGAGGGGATTTCTGAGTGGAGCGGAGGACATTTCCAACTGCTAAGCCGTGTATGTAGCTGCCTGATATCCAAGAAACCTTTATGTGAATGTGCTCACACGTTGCATTGTGAGTACACATTTCTATGCTTCTTCTATAAATTTGAGAGTCTCCGGTAGGTTGTTCCATTTGTGTGGTGCACGGTATCAGCAGGAGGAGCGGACGGATTCTTTGTTGAACTTTGGGACTGTGAACAGTCTTTTTGAGTCCTATCTCAGGTGATAAGTGCTGCATGTGGTAGGAGTGAGGAGCTTTTTCCAATAGGCGGTTCGCTTGCCCAGAAGTATTTGAAGGCAAGACAGGAAAAATGTAGTTTGCGCCTGGATTCAAGAGATAGCCAATCTAGTGCTTTGATCATTTTGCAGTGGTGTGTGTTGTAATTACATTGTAGGGCAACGTGGCTTATTGAGTTGTAGAGCGTGTCTCGTTTGCCAAGGTGAGTTTGGGTGCCGTACCATGTCCCCATAGTCTATAATTGGCATTAGCATCTGTTGTGCGATACGGTTTCTGACCAGCGGGCTTAGGGAAGATTTGTTCAATATGCAACCCAGGTGTTAAATGGGAATCAAACCATATGCCTAAATATTTAAAACCAGTGAGCGGGGAAAGAATGGTGTTAGAGTTGGTTCTGATTTGTAGCTGTGTCATCGGTAGCTTTAGAAATGTAGCCTTAGAAAAATCAGATTGAAGAACATGTTAAAGGTCGGAGACGCTAGGGCTGTGTGCATATAAGATTGTGTCAACTACATCCATGTGTATTGATGTGGCCTTACAAGCTGTATGAAACCCAGTGATTCAGTGTGGCGCTAAAACACAGTGATAGTGATATTTAAATAATATTAAATGATATATTGTGTAACTGAAAGAAACTCTCAACCTTCCAGGGAATATACACTGATTCCCTCACAAAACGTATGAATCCAGGACAGGAAGGGAGCAGGATCATCAGGAACAGAATTGGTGACGTCCTGAAGTGAGGCGACGCCATCTTGGTGCAGCAGCAGTAGATTAACTACACGACTTGTATCTGATTTTTTGCTATTAATGCCATTGCTTCACATGATATACTTACTACACGCTGTTTGTAGATACCTTGGATATGATCTAGCACTGGGTTATTTTCCTTTACACCTTTATTACTAGATACAGTATGATCCGAATTCAGCATAGAGTATATTGGTTAATATACTCCTGTCCGGTATCCACAATTTCAGTCCTGATTCTAAATGTACATCTCTTAGTCAGAGGGTTAATTACTTATTAGGTATAGTTGATTACACATTTTCTATGAGGTAATATATTATATAGATCAGCGGTGCGCAAAGTGGGGGGCGCGACCCCCAGGGGGGTGGGAGATTTTGCAGGGGGGGAGCGGGCAGTTGCAGAGGGCCTGGGCTCTTCCCCCACGCATTTAAATTAAATGCCGGGGGATCGTGTGAGTCTCCTGCAACTGTTTACTTACCGGAATTCAGACGGCTATGACACATCGCCATAACGCCGTGGCGCCATGTGACGTCACACGCGCCAAATGACACTGCGTGTCACATGACCCCGCAGCGTCATCTGACGCAGATGAAGGTAGGCGTGGGGGGGCGTGAGAGCCGGAGGGAGAGAGACAGGGGGGCGCAGCACTAAAAGTTTGCGCTCCCCTAATATAGATGGGTCAAATTTGATAGTCAGCATAGTTGTTTTTTACGTGTTTTACTACTCTGCATGAGCAGTGCCCTCTCTGCAAAGTAGAGGTTTCACCTAAACTCTGGTCGCACAGATTGCAGCGCTGTAGATTACGGAGTTGGATACAGTCTGGGGATGCTGTTTGCCGTGCCTCCCTCTAGCAGTGTGTCACGGTGTCCCGGTCTGTTGTTGTCTTCCGTGGCTGGTTCAGCTTAGCTATTGCGGATCTCCTCTGCTCGCGCAACTCGTCAGAGGGTGTCCAGCCGGTAATCGGATTCAGCCTCAACTCGTGACTGATTCAGCTTAGCTGTCGTGGGTCTCCTCTGCTCCCGCAGCTCATCAGAGGGCGTCCAGCTGGTGATCAAATGCAGACTCAACTCCTTGAATGGGGAGAGAAAAGCTACAGATGCTGTACAGGTTGAGGGCTCTCATTATACACGTTTCACCTGTGCAGGCTTCCTCAGCGGTATAATCAGGTGTTCTGTCTTGTTCATTTATATACCGGTCGAGATGGAGAGAATAATTCCCTTGTTAAAAATCATGATTCACATTTCAGATATATAGCATTGGTTTAAAGAACGTTTGACATACAGTATGCAGATAATCCTTCAAGATTTGCATCAAGAATTTGTATGTGGCAATATTTTATAGATGGGTTCACACTGATCCAAAAACAGTCCATTATACTCTAATTGCTTTAATTAGCTCTTCATTGTGAGCATAAAAAGTAGACTATCAACCAGAAGAATGCATCAGTAAGGATTCTTGCTAATGTTATAATGAATAGGTGGGTAATAAAAAAGTAAATTGCTATATAATTGTAAGACTACTGGAAATACAGACATATAAATCCAGTGACAAAAGAAATTATTTTTATGGGCAGTAATATTGAAATACCGATGAGCCTTGGAAGAGAAATTTTGCAATAGATCTATGCAGGACATTTAGGAGAGCAAAAAAGAATACAAAAAAGGTAATGTATTGGCTGGGAATAAATGAATACATTGCTAATGTTGTAGAAAACTGTTTTTCATGCTTGACATACAGACACATCGTGCCAACAGGCAGAGCCACTGCTGTCTCACCCTTTTGCCCACAGAGTTTATGAGAAGCTAGGTCCTGATTTACTTACTTGGAGCTCAAAGGATTATTGTAAGGAATCCGCTCCTGGCTTTGATGCTAGCCTTGCAGACCTCTACAGCTTACAAGGGTTTCCTCTGGCAATCAATGGCACATGTGCTGCCTCTCAGTGCACCTTCTGCCCTGTGCTTCATCATTGGAGGAATGCTCACACACCCTCCCCCTGTGATTAGATCTTTGCCCTTTATATGCTGGGCTTTGGCACTGAATCAGAGCTGAGCATAATTAATTTCCTGGATGTTACTGTGTTTAGCCACAAGCCTCTTGGCTTGTCTCATTGTGTACTAACCTCTCTGGTTTTTGTTAGTGTTCCTGAGTATCCTGAGGCCTGCTGCTACGCTTCCCTCAGAGGCCTGTGTTCCTGAGTATCCTGAGGCCTGCTGCTATGCTTCCCGCAGGGGCCTGTGTTCCTGAGTATCCTGAGGCCTGCTGCTACACTTTTACGCAGAAGCCTGTCTTCCTGTGTCCCTCAGGCCTGCTACTATTCTCCACACAGAGGCCTGCTTGGGACGTCTGTGCTGAAGCGTTGGTTATCCCCGACGCTACCCCGCGGTGTACTTCGGACAGCCTACTGTCTCCCCCTGCTGAGACCGGCGTCATGGGCCGAGGCCGCTCCTCGCACAGAGGCCACTCCCGCGCTAACACTCCTAAGCTGAAGCGGGGAACTCCTGTCTACCTGTTGCCGAAGTCCTGCTTGAATAACGACGATGCTGCCTTCTCCAATCCTGACCCTGCTTTGTATGACTACGAAGTTCGCACTCTGGACCAGTCTGCGCGGTTTAAGATCAGTGATTTCATAACCCCACCTCAGCCCCACGGTCCGGCCTCGGTTTATGGCTAGCACAATCGTAACAATTATTCATTAGTCAAAAATGTGTGTTCTCTGTGTCCATAAATGTATACAGTAAGCAATACTATCAGTAAATCTGTGATAGTAAGGCCGCATCTGTACTCCCTGTGTTGCGCGCACGGCGTGAAGAAAAGTCTGTGCCTCTATGAGGCAGGCCATAGAGCGCGCGCGATTCCCGGGAAGACAAAATAATTTGATTTTGTCACACGACGGCCGGGTCACGTGAGCGGTTCAGCCAATGAGGGCAAACCGCTCACGTGACATCATGGGCACGCCTCCGGCATGCCTCCCTGTTGCATTTCCCCCTCCCTACCCCACGAATCGCCTCTGCAGCAGGCGTGTACAACAACATGCGCTCCGTTGCGTGCGCCTGCACTATGGCCTTGGCCTAAGTATGAAGGGCATATTTGCCAGCATGGTACTATATTCTAGAGTCTTCAGAGGTAACGGGCCACCATTTTCAAATGCTAAATTTAGATAATACAGTACGTCAGACATCTGGATTTTTGTCATGCAACATCTGGCTCAAATTAACCTCAATCAAATGGATTTGTAGTGCACGTACCACCCTGAAAGTACAGATGCAGCGGCCGTTATTCTAACAAATCACGGAGCCGTTTTCGTGTGCGCTGCTATACTCCACGCGGCATGAACACGGCCAATCGCCCCAGGCACACGTGTTTATCGCGGTTGCTCTGTTTGAATTTCATGGACTGTATGCAATTAAATGCAATGAAATAAATGAATTGTAATGTGTACAGTACTGTGTGTCACGCTTGTGCTCTCCTCACAAGCGCAGGGAAAGTGAAGGACCCGTTAGCGAGGTGGGGAGGCCGCAGGGGATAGGAAGGGAGTAAGTTGCCGCGCAGCTGGGGATCGCCGCACGTAGTCACGTGACCGTGCCGCGCGCATGAGAATGCGCGACGCGTCCGGAGGTGTGGAGCCAAGCTCAGAGACACGACTGATCCAGCTGCATGTGCGCGCATACTATGACAGCAGAGCGGGAGTGCTCGTGTTCTCAGGCACCAACGCGGGGGTTGTGGGAAGCCAACGCTTCAGCACGGGAGTCTGGAAACGGAAACCAGGAACATGGAACATGGGCATGGAGTCAAGAGCACAAGGTAACATCCAGAGAAGGATTGCTTCTTGGAGAACGTCCAGCCTTCTTAAAGGCATAGTGACAGAAACAGCAAGGTGCAGCGAAACTTAACATAACATAAGGGTTCTTAGTCTAATCCATTGGCCAAGGAATTATAAGCCTGCTACCACGTCAAGGTGAACCCTACTAAGCAGGTACCTACACTACCCGACGGTAAACTAACCTTAGTAGTACTGCTGCGGCACAGTTTATTCGAGCATTTGCCCGTTCTGTGCCGCAGCAGTAGCCTGGCGCGCGCCCGAGTGTGACGGGCGCACGCCGAAGCAGCGGAAGAGCGCCCTCCGATCGGGGCGCTCTCCCTACCGCTGCCGGGTCCGCCGGGTCCCCCGGAACCCCCTGCCGCTGTCCCGCGATCGCGGGACACCAGGGCTCCCTCGGGGAGCCCCTGGACACGCATGCAGGGGGCGCACGCTCCCGATGACGCGTGACCGCGCGTCTACGACGCGCGGCACGCCGAGGGGCGGCCACTAGCAAGCCGGGAGATTTCCCGGCTTGCGGTACCGACCACACTTCAATAAAGTGTGTCGGTAGTGTATATGAGTGACTGTCCCAGTCTTCCGGAATTCAAAGGAGAGTAAAGGTCCCAAGGAGGTCCAGGCAGGAACAGCGTGCGATGGGTATTAGCAGGCACCAGGGCAGGCAGCAAAAGACTAAATGCAAAGAGAAAGTCAAAGAGAGGCTTACTTCCTGTCAGGAGGAAGAGGGCAGAATTTGCCAGAAAGCAAGATGGCGTTGCTTGCTTCAGAATCCTTAAAGACACAGGATCTTGACTCGCAGCTAGAGGGCGGCGATCAGAAGAAAACAGGTAAGGAAGGGACACGCTGCAGGGGGCGTGTTCTGCGCATCGTTACAGTACCCCCCTCTTAAGGATCGAACTCCGAGCGAACCAAGAGACTAAGGGGCAGCAATGTATAGGAAGGAAGACTCACAGCTAGAGGCAGCGCCCACCACACAGAGAATCAACAGGGAATCTTGACTCGCAGCTAGAGGGCGGCGCACGCCATACAGGGAGACATCAGGGAAACTAGGCAAGAGGGCAGCGCCCACCACACAGAGAATCAACAGGGAATCTTGACTCGCAGCTAGAGGACGGCGCATGCCATACAGGGAGACATCATAGAAACTAGGCATGGGTAGAGAATACACCACAAGGGGGCGTGAAATTGACTCGCAGCTGGAGGGCGGCCCACGCCGTCACGTGAACGCGCCACGCATGAGAGAATGTGCTCAGTGGTACGAGTAGGGAACCACGGGTGCGTGCATGAAGAAACCTCGGATGAGGAGAAACGCGTAGTGTCACCAAAGCTATCACTGATTGACTCCAAACCACCACAAGAATTCCCTGCAACCCGGAAGTGCGCGCGCCGTGAGAGACGCGAGACGGGAACCCTCCAGTGTATCGAGTGAGGAGATTGCTTCGTAACATCTTGTCGGCGGCGTAGATCTTTGAGATCAAACTGCTTTATTTACTTGGGAACCATGTGAGTGAATCTGGCATTATTTTAATCAGTCTACACTATGTCTGCTCTTTTCTCTTATCACTGCAAGCGTTAAAGAAATCTCCCTGAACCGCACAACATTGGGGCTGACGTAAGGAAACAAACTTGCAACTTTAAAGACACCTTTATATACATGTTGCCACAGTTCAATCTGTGAGTATCTAATTCATTGGATGAATGAGATTTGGATTCCTTACCTGAAGTTGTAGACATATTGCACTATTTTGTATATGTTTCTTCTTTTCCATGTCATTGCGCTCCCTAACCACCTTGGACATCGATATATGTATTTATATCTTTATGTATATAGCACCATCTATGTGCATAGTGCTTTACAGCAGTAAGCACTTCATACATAAAAGTAGACATTAGGAAAAGGAGTCCCTGCCCCGAAGAGCTTACCATCTAAGTGGTAAGTAGGGAGTTTATTTCTCATTCAAACTATTTACTACTTTATAAAGCCACAAAGATAATGACGGGAACCTTATGCACAGGGTACAAAATGAGAACATGTATTATAAGTCTTCTACACACAAATACAAATTCAGTACACTTGAAGCAGAAGATTTATAGACTAGTATTTTCAACTGGCGTTCCGCAGACATCCCTAACGGGTTCCCTGCAATCTTCAGGTAATTTGAAAATTGAACTAAATACAGAAGAATGTACAACGCATTTTAGAGAGGGTTGGGGTTCCTTGCAATGCATCTGATCTCAAACAGGCTATTAGAGAGGGTTGGGGCTCTTAACAATGCATGTGATCTCAGACACGCTATTAGAGAGGGTTGGGGTTCCTCACAATGCATCTGATCTCAGACATACTATTAGAGGGGGTTGAGGTTCCTTACAATGCATCTGATCTCAAACATGTTATTAGAGAGGGTTGGGGCTCTTTACAATGCATGTGATCTCAGACGCGCTATTAGACAGGGTTAAGGTTCCTTACAATGTATCTTTTCTCAGACGCGCTATTAGAGAGAGTTACGGTTCCTTCAAATGCATCTGATATCAGATGCGCAATAAGAGAGGGTTGGGGTTCTGCAGAATTTCACAATATAATTCTAGGGTTCCTTAAACACAAAAAGGTTGAACACCGATATTAAGAACCCTAATGTTGGTCCTGAAAATGTAACCCAACCTAAAATCCGTTTTACAACAAGTTTTCCAGGACTAACTTTACACTTAGAAATAGAAAGAAAGAGCAAAGATGTATGCTACAAAATGTATGCCCCTCGAAAATCAATTTTTTATTAATTGAATTTAAAATAAGGGTATGATTAGATCACATTAGTCAACACTGAGGACCATATTTACTAAGCGTTACTGAGCCATAAGGCGGGTTATGTCCCACTTACGTGAGGTTTAATAGGCTTAAAGGCATCTTATGGATTAACAACGCTTAAGTAATATGGCTCTTGGTTCATTGGCGTTATTGGTAAGTTTCACATATTTGTATAAGGAGCAGGAACTGCCGCACACAGAAAAGGGTAAAGGAGTCAAAATGCTATTTTTGTCTATTTGCAGCGGCGAAGCACAACATTTTGTGGGGGTCCCCTTCGTTGGGTTCCCCCAAAGCAATAAAATTGCACTTTTAGCCCGCTATCCTTTTCTGTGTGGGGCAGTTCCTGCTCCTTATACAAGTCTATTTGGTGTTGTGGTTTGCGCCCCATCTGCAAGCACCGGAGCATACAGGGGAAGAGGGCCCTCCTCAGCCATCTTAACTACAAGCTACATTTCGCATACTCCATTAAGTAAACATATTTATAGTCATACCTCTAGTCAGTGGCGTAGCTAGACATGTGCTGGCACCCGGGCAAACAATGTCAGGGCCCCATCATGTCTCTCGCGCTCTCTCTCTCTGCTCTCTCTCTTTGCTCTCTCTCTGCTCTCCATCTCTCCCTGCTCTCTCTCGCTCTCTCTCTGCTCTCTATCTCGCTCTCTCGCTCTCTCGCTCACTCTCTCGCGCTCTCCCGCTCTCCCTCTCTCCCTGCTCTCTCTGCTCTCTCGCTCTCTCTCTGCTCTCTCTCTCTTCTCTCTCTCTGCTCTCTCTCACTCTCACTCTGCTCTCTCTCTCTCTCTCTGCTCTCTCTCTCTTTTTGCCCTCTCACTCTCTCTCTGCTCTCTCTCTCTCACTCTCTCTCTGCTCTCTCTCTCTCTTGCTCTCTCTGCTCTCTCTCTCTCTCGCTCTCTCGCTCTCCCTCTCTCCCTGCTCTCTCTCTGCTCTCTCTCTCTCTCGCTCTCTCTCTCTCTCTGCTCTCTCTCACGCTCTCTCTCTGCTCTCTGCTCTCTCTCTCCCTGCTCTCTCTCTCTCTCTGGTCTCTCTCTCTCTCTGTGCTCTCTCTCTCTGCTCTCTCTCTCTCTGCTCTCTCTCGCTCTCACTCTGCTCTCTCTCTCTCTCTCGCTCTCACTCTGCTCTCTCTCTCTCGCTCTCTCTCTCTGCTCTATCTCTTTTTGCTCTCTCTCTCTTTTTGCTCTCTCGCTCTCTCTGCTCTCTCTCTCTGCGCTCTCTCTCTTTTTTCTCTCTCTCTTTTTACTCTCTCTCTCTCTCTCTCTGCTCTGACTCTCTCTCTGCTCTCTCTCTTTTTGCTTTCTCTCTACTCTCTCTCTCTTTTTGCTCTCTCACTTTTTGCTCTCTTTGCTCTCTGACTCTTTGCTCTCTTTGCTCTCTGTCTCTTTGCTCTCTGTCTCTCTTTGCTCTCTCTCTCTCTCTCTCTCTCTTTGCTCTCTCTCTTTGTCTCTCTCTTATGTACTTGTCTCTTGTACATCATTTTCTTTGTATCTCTTCCTTCCTGTATCCTTTCCTTTCCATGTCTGATTTAACCCTTCCCCCTCTCTCACCTTTCCCAGACTGTCTCTCAGGCTGCATCTCCAGCCCCGCCCACTGACTGAGGCCCCGACCACTGACCGAGGCCCCGCCCACTGACTGAGGCCCCTCCCTTCCCACCTCTCCCCTCCCTTCCCACCCCTCCCCTCCCTTCCCACCCCTCCCCTCCCACCTCTCCCCTCCCTTCCCACCTCTCCCCTCCCTTCCCACCCCTCCCTTCCATCCCCTCCCTTCCCTCTCACCTTTCCCAGCCAGTCTCTCAGGCTGCAGCTCCAGCCCCACGCTTTACTTCAAGCCCCGCCCCCTGCCCTAGGCCCCACCCACCTATGGAGGCTCTGCAGAGGAAGGGATTTCCCTCTATCCTTCCTACTGCAGCTCAGGGCCCCACCACCTGACCCAGGCCCCGCCCACCTGCAGAGGAAGGGAAGGGGGGAAGCAGCCCCCCCCTCCCCCCGGGCTTTGCCCGGGTTATAGCTACGCCCCTGCCTCTAGTACTGAACTTTGTTTCTAATGTTCTTTCTCCTCGAACACTGTGTGAACGCTGAGTCTAGCTAAGTGGTCACATGTTTCAGGAATATTGGTAATCTATACTTACTTAATGGGCTCTGTGGGGTCTAATCTTTTAGCCTTCTGCTCCAATGACAGCTGCTCCCACTTAAAGTGTAAGCTCCAGTCAAAGCCTGGTAGGGAAAAATTGACACAGCATTAAAATGTAAATCCGTTGTGCGCACAACAAGTAACAACTGCAGGTCAGGACAGCCATGCAAGACCTGCCTCTGTGCAGAAACATCATTAGTGACATGGAATCATTGTCATACATTTGTTAGCTGTATTAGTCCTGATCCAGGCAACATGTCTCTGAAAAAAAGATGCTCATTTTATGTATAACGCAGGGCTGTAAATGTAACCTTTATAACTTAAGTGTAAATATTTGCAAAGGTGCATTTACAGTATTTGTTTTTATAACCTATGTTTTTCTTAAAGCAGCATTATTACTCACACCCCTTTTTTTTAATTATTTTTTTTATGTAAAGCATGTGAAAATGTATAATTCTACATTATTACCTAAAATGGTAATCGTTTGGTGCTCATGTTATAATCTGTAAAAATCCTGATGCTGTGCCTAATGTAATGGCCACCTTCCAGTTCTAATCAATCCTTCAGTCCGTGTAACTCAGCAACTACAATGTATCCTTACATTACTAAGGTAACATTATCTATTGTTACAGTTTACAGCTCTAAATGCCAGGAATATTGGCCAGAAATTATTACAGTACATGTGGGCTAAAACCTGCTGCAGAAATCAAAGGATGCCCAGTATATTAAAACTCATTAAAAATGGAATTAAGAGTTGAATAAGAAAAATGAAAATTAAAATAATATTCACTATTATCTAATACTACAGAACTGATTTATTTAAAAAAAACGTATAAGATTTCACATGTTTTACCACTTTAAGTTAATACAGTAGTATTCAAAGATTACATTTGATTACCACATTATGAATGCTGTACAGCTGTTTTTTTAACATATTGTCACTACTAAAGACAAATGCAATTATTCAATAGTGCTTCAGTCCTGCTTCTATACAATATGCCCAATATCTCTACTGAGCACATTGTAATATACACCTGAACTGTATCTGCTATTAACAGTGCCTATAATTCACTGACCAAATAGTATAAAACTGAACATACATTATATAGTTTTACTAAGTTTAAGTACATTTCAGTATTTAGAGGGGAACAGACAGCTGCATAAACACAAAGCAATAAATGGCATCTGTTGTCCATCCCTAGGCAGTAAGCAGGTAAAGCCCCGCCAAGGGGCGACAGGTCTCAGGGGGTGGCAAGAGGGAGAGAGTATTAGCACTGCTGCTTTCCTTTTTTATTTGTAGTACATGTAGGATTGAAGCAGAGAGTCTTCAGTGCTGAACCCCGATAATTTCAGCTCTGTCGAGCCCCACTTCCTAAGACACTTACCTCTGAACGTGTGCCAGTATCTCCTGCTCAGGTTTAAAGCCCCCGGTCACATGGGCCAATAGGAAGCCGCATATGACATCACGGCTTCCAATTGGCCCATGTAATGAGCCTGCTTACAAGATACGTATCCCCACTTTATTAAGTACTGTACCACTATTACTAAAGCAGGTGCGTACATTTGTACAGGTGCGTACATTTGTACAGGTGCGTACATTTGTACAGGTGCGTACATTTGTACAGGTGCGTACATTTGTACAGGTGCGTACATTTGTACAGGTGCGTACATTTGTACCCTGTGTTAACGGGGGGAAAGCTAGCATACGGAAATGAAGCGTTTAGATCAAAAGGAAGCCGAAAACATACTGTGCAGAAATAAATAACGGACCTAAACTACAGATATTAGTTACTAACACTATTAATGATGGTTAACACAAGAAGTAGCGCAGATCATATCGCACACGTTAAAGAGCAAACACGTGTGTTTTCAATAAAGCCTCAGTATTTCTTGAGATAAATATCACGGTGGAGTTAACGCATTAATAATAATAATAATAACATGTTCTTGTATAGCGCTGGTAGTTGTACACAGCGCTTTACAGAGACATTTTTGCAGGCACAGGTCCCTGCCCCATGGAGCTTACAATCTACGTTTTTGGTGTCTGAGGCACAAGGAGATAAAGTGACTTGCCCAAGGTCACAACGAGCTGACACCGGGAATTGAACCAGGCTCGCAGTGCCAGTCAGTGTCGTTACTCACTGAGCCACTCCTTCTCCCTACCATTGGGTACAATAGCAAATTACTTTGATAAGCCTGTCACTGCCAGAAGTGTAGCAGAGAAACAAACCAAATATAATGGATTCTAATGGATCTGAGGACTGGCCCCACGTGGAGCAAATTTCAGAGCAATGTGATCAACTTTGTCAATAACGTCTTCTTCCATTTTGGTAGAGATTGCTGGTCCATCACAATGTATTATTTTTGGTTTGTTTCTCTATCACATTTATTTATTTTTATTTTTTTTAACTTATAATTTTTATTAAGATTTTAAAACATAAATGGGAAGGGAAGGGGTACCGAAAAAACGGGAGGGAGGAAGGGGGGGACACAACCATTTTGTGACAGAATTCTTACAGTTATATAATAAATCATAAAAAGTTTCGAATTTTGTAAAATTTTATCACATTTTATCAGCGACATATCCTGCATTAATCACTCCCAGATCCTATAACCTATTGGGGCCTTACCCCTATCCAACATCCCCGGGATCCCAGACTCTTGCAAACTTCCTTGTAGTGTGATTAAAAAATGAGGGGAGTCTTTCTATTAATTGTACATTGTTAACCCTTCTAATGACCTCTCTTCTGGAGGGCAGCAGTGCCTTTTTCCACACTGCCGCTACCGCGCAGCTAGTCGCCGTTAATATATGCATAATTAATTTAGCTGAGTAATGATTTACATCTTCCATATGTAGCCCCTCTTCCCGGGGCCAATCGCAGATTGGGCCCCCCCCCTCTGTACTAGGGTCTGGCTACGTGTATAGGTGTGGTGCATACCTGCTGGCAACCGGAGGGCCTGAGACTCCTGCGATGGTATGGGGGATGACAGGACCAGGTTACTGGGGTGAATGCCTCTGTCTCATTTAATAGTGCAACGCCTCCATCTCTGTTAAGCCCCAAGGATGAGGGGTGGAATCCTTCCAGAGAGTCCCCCACTCAGGGACGAGAGATTCCAGTCTCACACAGTCTCTTAAAAGCAGCAGCAGCTCTTTATTGTCACAGCAGCAGCAGGGATAACAGCAGGATCACAGTCAGGTACAGATTGTCTTTCTCCTCCAAACTGCTCTCCCTCAGGATGGTATCTTTGTTCCCTGCCACCACCCCAGGCCACGGGCACCCAGGGTGGGGCTAGCTCTTCCCTCACCCCCTAAACAGGGTGAGAGTTATTGGTCCACCTACTGCACCGACACACTTTATTCGAGCAAATACCCAGTATGTACCTGGCAGATACCTGGAATGCGCCGCTCCTCACCTCTGACAAGCCCCGTTGTGTTTGCCTTCCCAGCCTGGGTTCATGCCTGGCTGACGGGCGGCTGATCTGTTAAATGATAATGATTAGGATTTAATAGGCCGCAATGCTTCGCGTGTCTACCAGAAGGCATAAATTCATGAATTGTAATGCAGTATATATATATATATATATATATACTGTGCAGTATTGCAGCCAGCGGGAATAAAATGCTTCAATCCCTGCCTGGAAAATAACCCAATGCACTCGGGCAGAAAACAGTCACAAACCTCAATACACCCGGGTATACCCGAATTCACAAACATAAAAAGCATGTTATGAGATAATACTCATGCTCCAAAGGATCAGCAACCGCCGCTTCACTGCTAGACTGCTCTGTGGCTTCACCGTGTCTAATCTTGTCCTCGTGGTTCACCGTCAAACAGGAACTCACGAAGTCGGGCTCACCGCAACTCCTCTCCCCGGTCACACACCAACAGATGAACTTTGGTTCCCTCCGGGGACGATAGATGTGGCGGGACTGCAAATGACGTCACCCGGTCGATTTAAAGGACAAACAGGCTAGGATTTACCAACAGATCTGCCAGCAACGTTGGAGGATCAACTGCACAAGAAGTGATTTCCCGAAGTAATAAATACGATGTACCACACATTTAGGAATCGTGGATTACGAAAAAAGCATTTTTTTCTGTCTATACCTCAGCTGATTTAAATGCATTATGACAAAGGGGCCTATTCTAGTAGCCTCGATATCCCACTTATGTAAGTTATTTAGCAGTTATCGGCCTAAAAAAATACTGCTATTCAGAAAGCCTCGATGCTGGAAGCATTTTATCGCCATTTTTGGCTCTCGCCCAAACACGCCGCCAGGTGTGCAGTGATAAGCCCCTAATCGCCAGTTTTGGAAAATCGTGCAATTCTAGTAGCCTCGATTAGGTTATCAATGCTTTAGAAAGGCGATTTTATCCCAAATTCGTCTCGCCAGAAAAAGATGGCGGGAAGCTGGTGAAAAGGCTGCAAGAGAGGGACTTGGATTTTACCAGCACCTGAGACCCCCGGCATCAATCCAATGCAATAAAAATGCATTTGCAGGCAACTTCATTACCTTAGCGGCTGGCCGCTAAGGCAATGAAGGGGTTAAGTACCAGTGCCATGTTTATTGTGGGTAGCGGTAGTAGGTGAAGCTGGTATTTGGCCCATGGTGGGTGTTTAGGCCTTGCGGGGCAGGTTCCGGGGGAGAGTTAACCCATTCATTACCGTAGCGGTTAATACCGCTAAGGTAATGAAGGGGTTAGCCCCTCCCGCTACCCACCCGGTAGGTATAAACACCCAGCAAGGGCCAAATACAACCTTCACCCACCCCCGCTACCCACAATAAATATTAAAATCACAACAACCCTACTACCCACATCCTTTACCCCCAACAACCCCACCCCCCCAATACATACAGTACAGTAATGGACACAATTACTATTATCCAGATATGAATAATAGATCATTTTCCATTTTAAATAAAACATTAGCCAGCCAGCATAAATAAAGTAAATAAAATGTCTACTTACCCCAGCCATGATGAAGAACATAAAAAATTAAAAATACCATCTAATGGCCCCTAAACCCTTAATCACTTTAGCAGTTAATAACCACTATAGTATTTAAGGGGTTAACCCACCCTTCCCCGCTACCTACCCGGGAGGCCTAACCACCAACCCCGGGGCCACTATACCCACCCTTTATCCAATGATTGGCACAGTGGTACATCATAACCATATAATATGGGCATGATAAGCTACTGTAGCAGTCAATGGCCAACCTATAAAAATGTTTTATCAAGCACAACAATACACAACAATTAAAGAAATAAACCAGCACCTAAATACCACAAGAATAAAAAAAACTAAAAAGCCATAACTACACATCAATAAAATTATTCTAACACCAAAAAGCAAAAGAATAAAAAATTCTGTTAACCCAAAATACTAGAATACAATTAAATAAACACCTAACCAACAAAACAATTCAAGAAATAAAACCACTAACAAATACTAAAATGTAATAAAAACAAGCCATCCAAATACCAAACAGTTTAGTGAAAACATTAAACAGAAACAGAAAAAATAACAATCAATTCAAAACACGCATTTGCCAAAAAATGCATTGCCTGTCACTGTATTTATCTGTACCCTAAAGGGGTATTGATCACACCCATAGACCGCGCATGCACGCGCGCAATAGCAGGAGGGGGCGCGCGGTGCACGAGGAATCAGTTCAATCTGATTCCTCGGCGCAACGGGCAGGTCAAGTGAGTGGTTTGCCCAATGAGGGCAAACCAGCTCCATTATGTCACAGACACGCCCCTAGACATGCCCCCTATGGTGCGTCTACCTTGGCCACAAAGCACTCCTGCTTAACAGGGCTGAGTCACTCGCGTGGTCGCCTCCGTGTGGTCTTCTGCTACATGGACGCAGCTTAAGAGACTTGGTATAAGCTTGGGTTGAAAAATACAGTTGTGTGTCATCAGCATATACATAGGTGATATTTGAGACCAAGGTAGATAATGAGATCGCCAAGTGACAGAAAAGGAACGGTCCTCTGGCTGTTGATTGGGATTTTTTTTATGGTTGCACATCAACCCTTTTTTTTAATCATTCTGCGGGGAGCTTTAAGAGGACGATGACCTTCAGCATGGATGAGGTAAGTGCTTTTTTTAAGAATTACATTGAGAGCCAGTGTGGTTACCTAGGCTCTCGTTGAGAGGGTCTTGTCATGGGAGACCAGTACTTTTAACACCGAAACCTTCTGGGTTCACTATCAATAACTGCAGGACAAAGTATTTTAACCACCGTAGTTTATTCTGGGTAAACCAGTGAATACACAAATATACAATATAACATACAATCACCACACTGGGGACCTGGGGGAAAGTCTCTAGTCTCACTAGGTGAAGGGACCCGCTTCAAATGGGTTTACCCTGTCTGCTTCTCGTCCAGGATATCAGAGTGCAGAACACACAGCAGCCACTCTGACATGTATCTCCACCTGGTCACAGTAACAATCCAAATTCCTTCCCAGAATGTCTCTCAGATAGTCTAGTGCCCTGATCAGTCAGGGTGCCTCTTATATAGCCCTCCGTGACTATCCTTTACATGGGACGGGGGCTGCTGGCCAATCAGAGCATCAATTGAGTTGGTGCTAAAAATGCCAGAGGTGGGGGCGTGCTAAATGTATCAGTCTTTCTGAAGAGGGACAAATTCAAACTGGCACACAGAAACAGTGCCTGCGGGGATGAGATCCAGCAACTGATTCTGTTAGCCAGTCATCTACCTCCCGTTGGGCAGGCACTTCAGAGTCTGGGCAGTACAATGCTCTTACTCCCAGATCTGATTGGCAGTCTTTCACCTCTCCTCAAGAGTCCTGACACCTACAGTAGCTGTCCCAACCCAAGGACATTGTCACTGAGCTATTGTACTACTATACTAAAGATGGCACAGTAACCTGTAAACCACATGATACAGCCAAAGACATTCCACATTTGAGATGAGTATTAGAAGATTAATTGAATGGCCATCTACAGGACACTTGGATAAACTCACCTCCTCTTAGATCAGAAGAAGCTGCTATGTAAGCGAAGGTGTCCAAATTGATGATGTCTATGACTGGACTGACCACACGAGTTGGGTTCTTAGAAAATAAACAAAAAGATGTGAGGATTAGAGAAAGCCGGTTAGGTCTTTAGTTGCATTCATATTGATTCAGAAATGTAACTCTATGACATTAGACCACTATAACAAGCAGACTGCCTGGACCTCTTCATTTATTTTTTGATTATTGAAGCTTGGCTAACACGGTACTGATACCTCTACATATATATTATATATATATATATATATATATATATATATATATATATATATATATATATATATGTTGACTGATTACTATACAACATATAAATATATATATAATGCATGTAATCACCAGCAAGATGATCAAGGAAGACAGCACTCAGCAGATAAAGTCAAAATAAACTGTATTCAGAGTATTCACACAAATTCCAACGTTTCGATCCTCATGTGTACACACACATTACATACATATGGAAGTTCCCTGGCTAAACGAGGGCAAGAAATATATTACATCAGAGTTACACTATTTAAAATAAAAATGAATCTGGTGCAGTTTTGCAGCTGGGAGCTTTGATAACATATGTATGAACTGGGGAAAATCTTGAAGTACATCTGAGAATGCTACTTTTAGTATCTGTTGCACACTAGTTTTGTGCAAGAGAAATATTATCCATTAAACCACTTTGGGCCTATTTATTAAAGTTTCACAGCTGCAACATTTGGGCAAAAAAAACAGCAACAGATTTCTCAAAGAAACGGATTCCCAGTTAAACTAATGTTGTTTTTTTCCTAAATTGCTGTCATTTCTATTACATCGATTTTACATCCAGGAGACTTTGATCAATATCTACAGATGTGTAATGTACTTCTGTAAAGATCTTATATACAGAACAAAGTCCTCCAATTATTTCCAACACAATACTGTAATTTGTGTGCATACAAAACTGTGACCGTTTTGTCTGTTGTGAAAACCATTCAGGCCTTACAAAATCAATGTAGTATCTTAGTAGTTGTCATTGATGAAACATGATTGAGATTGACAGCGCTGATCATCGAACTTGCTATTTACTAGAAAAGGAAGGTGCATTTTACGTTCAACTCAGTAAAGCTTTTACTCCAAAGGGGAAAATAATTGGCAGAGATGTTTCAATTTGAAAAAGACAACAAATACTTCTGCATTTTTCATTGTGTTGATAACGTTAGTCCTGCATTTTATCTGGAGATACCTGTAGGGCTGAAAGGTGGCTTCTTAAAAAATACTGGACACAATGGTGAAAGGTGCGACACGCTTGAGACACACAGACACACACACCTCACCCTGCTCCATTACTCAGCAGCAGCCAATCAGAATGGAGGAAGCTGCCCAGCCCTCTAGCCACAGCCCTGCTCTCTCCCTGGTCTGGAAAATCCCGCAGCCCCCAAGCCAGTCTGGTCACAATGTCCAGAGAGGTAATACCGGACACACACATATTTAGTATTACCTCTCATTTTTTACTGGACAGAGAGTCCAAATACCGAACAGTTGAGTTCAATATTGGACACATGGCAACCCTAGATAGCTGCTTATTACGCTCAGGTTTATACATAGAACGATATGTAAATACACTGAAGCACTTTACCAAATAAGGTGCATCTGACTAAAGACTTTCCTGAAACGTTGTGCTTCTGTCGCTGTAACCACTCTGCATCGAATAAACCTGTGTATGATTGAGCCATGCTGCATATAGGGGAAAATCCTCTGAAGTGCGACAGGAATTGTTGCTTTTCTTCGAGTATGTTGATGTGGCCAAGGATTCTCATCTCACCTGTACCGGCAACAGATCCTTTATGTCTGTCTGTCCTCCATCTATATCTTTATATATATAGCACCCACAGTGTACTCAGGGCTTTACAAGAGAGACAATTCAGTACAGGGAATTATAATGCAATAAGCGCAGCAAAGTCAGTCAATAGGAAAGGAAATCCCTGCCCCGGAGAGCTTACAATCTAAGTAATATGATGGGAGACTTACAGAGACAGCAGGTGATGGAATAAGATCAGTAGATGGCAGTGCTTGGCCTCAATGGTTTATCCGTGCATCACAATGAGTGCCCACTGCCGCCATTTTCTACTGCAGAAATATAAAGCCCCCAAGACACGTAGTAACATTACCTAACACTAAGGGACCAATGTATTATTGCATAGAAACCCCGATTTTGTTTTACTGCGCCAACTTTTCTCCAAAATTGTGTCACTGTTGCTCCAGCTTCTTACATAAGATGAGGATTTTTAAGAAATAACGTTAACGTAACTGCCGACCTGGCAAATTTCTTGAAGCAAATCGAAAAGGGCAAATAGAGGCTCCAAAAATGTGATACATCTCATTATGATCTGTGTGCCCTGTAAATCCTCCATAACTCCTCCTATTGACACTCCCTTAAGAATGAGATGATACACATGGCACAAAGAGGGGAGCAAAGCTCTTGTTACACATGCGCATAGAGGCGCAGCTCAAAAATGACACAATACGTACCAATTTCTGCCGTAAGTATTGTTGTTCAAGACTATAGGATTAGCC
Organism: Ascaphus truei; assembly: GCF_040206685.1. Taxonomy (NCBI): domain Eukaryota; kingdom Metazoa; phylum Chordata; class Amphibia; order Anura; family Ascaphidae; genus Ascaphus; species Ascaphus truei. The sequence continues at coordinate 27,279,817 of NC_134486.1, forward strand.
ACAGTACAGCGCAGCGGTGTCGCTGCTGTCACTGTCCCATGCGGCTCTTGCAATTTTCCCAAAAGAACACGGACAATTGCTCTTCTTTTCCTACTGTATACCACATCAAACAACTTTCAATTCCTCCCTGCCCAAATACCCTTTTAATTTACATTCTGCCCCCCCGCCCCACCCCCCTTGCTGGTCGCACATGGTTAATGTCTAAGCTCCTCTTTGCACGTTAATAATTTCTAGCCTTTCCTAGTGAACATTTTTTCCTCTTTGATTATTCACACAGACCTCATTCTTTGACAATCCTTTGCCTCACTGTGTTGTGCCAATGTCCCCATTGTTGTTTTTGTATTATTCAACTCTTAATACCATTTTTAATGAGTTTTAAAGCACGCTTTGATTTCTGTAGCAGGTTTTAGCCCACCTCCCCAGCAGTGCAAGATATTTGCAACACATTCCTGTTTGGGATAATTTGTTGCTAATATTCCCAGCAGTTTGGGCTGTACATTGTAACAATAGGCAATGTTACCGTAGTAATACAAGGATATGTACAGTAGATGCTGAGTTATACTGACTGAAGCAGTCATTCTGGTAGTCACACAATTAGGATATTTACACATTTATAACAGGAGCACAAAACAATTGCCAGCTAAGGTAAGAATGTAGAATTATATCACGTCACATGCTACACATATAAAAGTAAGAAAAAAAGGGGGAGGGGTGTAGTATTGCTACTTTAAAAACCAGGGCAAAACTATTGCCATAAACACTGCACCTGATTAAATCAATCAAATCCCATTGGTTTTAATTGGAATGTTTTCACTATATAAATCTGGAGCATTTCGTTTTTTTTGCCGCAGCTTTGCAGCTCGGAAACTTTAATAAATAACCCCTTGGCGTCTTAAATTAAGATCAGGTACAATCCGTAAAATGTTCTACTGAAGTCACTACACTGGACCTGATAGAATCCAGGTAAAGGATACCAGTAATAATGATGTACGATCTAATGGACAAAGGTTTGTTCATTGCAATCCGCGCTCGTGCTGTCCTCAGATAAGTAGTTCTATACTTTTGCTGCCTTCCATGAGGAGAACTCCTTCATCCCCTAAAAGGTGTGAGCTCCCAAAACGGGCTCACACAGCAAAACACGCAGAGAAAAACGGAGAGGGCGCACCAAGGGCAATATAAATTTATATCATTAAAAATATTCCACTAATGTGGATAACAACAGTTACAATAATCAAACATTATAAAGAAAAATTAACTTACAATCTGCAGTAGCTAAAAGGCTGCTGAAGTATAACCGGGAGATCCGGAGGTGGGATCCAAAGGAGTGGTCCTCAGAGGTCACGAGGGGCTGCTGCGGATCGTCCACGAGCTAAGAGGTGTACCGGTGGAGACAGGAGAACGTGATGAACGGGGCATCGGTCTGGACCCGCTTTACATCTACTGCTTTGGATCCCTACCTCTGGATCTCCCGGTTATACCTCAGCAGCCTTTTAGCTAGATTGTAAGTTAATTTTTCTTTATATTGTTTGATTATTGTAACTGTTGTTATCCACATTTGTGAAATATTTTTATGATATAAATTTATATTGCCTATACTTAGTGCGCCCTCTCCGTTTTTCTTTGGATCTAATGGATAAACCCTCATCCACAGTTTACAGATATAGCAAGCTTTATTTTACCTACTGATAATACCGAATATTGCATTGTAATGCACAATATCACAGGGTTTTCATGGATTCAATGGCAGTGATAACATAAAATATCGCAGAATATCCACCATAACGTACTAGTGCGAACAATAAGCCTTGCTATATCTGTATCTAATGTTCCATGTCCAAAAAATGGGGAGTACATATGAGTAGAGAAGGGCGAAACCGCCAAAATACATTTCTTGGATTATCACTGATGTTACCCCACACAATCCGTTTCATGGTGTAAAATCTGCAAACGGATTTGGGTGGTTTCAATCTGTTCCGATTCATCAAAGTCCGCCATTGGATACATCCCATGGACCTATTTGTAGTATCCAATCTGCGGATTCAGCGATCCATTGGTGGATCCGCCAATAAATTGCTGAATCCGCGGATTGGTTTCTAAAAATCCATCCACGGATTACGGAATCCGTGGAGTGTATTGGTAATAATAATAAAAAATACGCAAAATGGGAATTGCCCCTTTTTGACATTGATCCGCTGAAATCCGAGGACCAAAGGAACGGCGGGTCAGCTGCAGATCCAAATTCACCAACATTTTTTGCCCATCTCTACATTTGGGCCATGTGGCTACTGTCCGAGAAGAAATCTTCCCTATTAAGAAAGATTAGGTAAGAGTATTTTAGCTGGTATAAAGTGTTTTTGTAGATCTACTGCAGTACAGGTATACGACTTGGTGCGCAAGCCCCATACAGACCTAAATACTTATCAAGTTGCTCACCTCTTTAATCCTCTGCAGAAGAGGCAGTAGCCAGTCCTTATTTACTTCACAGTGACTGTCCAAGAACGTTAGGACACCCGCATGAGCTATGTCTGCTCCCCTCACTCGAGACCGGATCAAACCTGCTTAAAGAAATGATACAGTATTAAACTTTCATTGATGAGGAAAAGAGTAAGTAAAGGATACCTACAGATTGCACTCTTGGGTAATTAATATTTAAAGCTGAACTTTATTGCACATACATAAAGGAGTTGGGGAGGAGTTAAATGGTGCACATAATGAGATGTATCACATTCTGCATCTCTGCACCATTCCTTTCCCCTTTTATTTGACTCACAAGGTGTGCCATATCTGAAGTGGTGTATAGTTGTAGGAGATTTTACTCGCTGGTGCATATCAGCGGGTGCAGTAATGTGTTAGTCACACCTCTTTTTTGCACACGCCTAATTAAAAGACAATGGTGTCTGCTTGCGCTGGCGCGTTGTTCAGACTTATAGTACTGTATGTCAAAAAATGGAGCAGTGCATCCAAACATTATTTTCTCTACGTTTATATATAGGCACTTAAGCAGTCTTCTGCCGTGAGACATCAGCCATCTCATCCCCATTCTTATCGTTAAAGGCTTTGAAGGAGATGTGTGCAGAGGCTTTAGAACAGGAGACGTTTTTTAAGCCAAAATAAAATAGGCTTTTGCCACCATTTTCAGAACATAAATAGCGCATCACCAGCATAAACAGGGTTAAATTGAAAACAAAAACAGACCTAACTTCAATAGGGAGCACTGACTCGACCAGGAAACACCCTACAGTATCTATGTGTTTTGGGCTAAGCCTGTTTCAAACAACCAAGTACAAGAGTAGGTTAATTAACTTTGGGTCTGGCTTCCTCCAATGTGGCTAGGATGAGGGGGGTTGGGGGGGCAGAGTCCATATCTTCCTGGGTCTGAGAGATGTAGTCCCCTGTGATCTCTCCAGCAGTCCAGGGTGTCTCCCTTGGCTAGAGATCTCCCTGCAGTGAGTGCTGCAGGCTTTTTAAAAGGAGTAACGAGCCGGCTGAGCAGGTTAATTAGTACGGTCTGCTCTGAGTTAACCTGCTCAGTGCTGGGCTCAAGCTCTGAACACAGGTTTCCCTGCCAAGCTATTTATACAGGGAAGGCACCCTGTTAAAGGCCGCCTGACACTGGCAGGATGGCTGGGGGCAAAGGAAACCTTTGATTGATGATGAGAATAAAAATAAAATTGATTTGCAAAAGAGCCAAATACTTGCCTTAAGCATACGTACATTTGTTTTAGAAAGCCATTCACTTTATAAATTTGTGTATAAAACATTGAATTACAGTGGAATTCTTGCCGAAAATAGTCTAATCAGCTGCTTCAGCAGATATAGACTGGGCCCCTTAGAGTTTGGAGGTATGCTTTATTTTTACCTGGTGATTAAGTAATGTGCCATTACATGGAAAATGGCATATTTTACACTAAATTTAGTGGAGACATGTATATATTAAAAGAAGAAGGCCGGTAAGTATTGCACGTACAAGAGGGTCGATTTAAAACAGATTATAGAAATTACAATGAGGGTATTGCTGTGACTATGTACTGGCTCCAGAACACCAAGAACTTCATTCAAATTATGATAAGCTGTTTTACATCTACCCTCTCGTACGTGCATCATACAACCCTGCCTTCTACTTTTAATATATATTTACATGTTACATTATGATCGGTTATGCGCTTTTCTTTTTGTTTTCATTTATATAAACGCACTGTATGATGTGGAGGCATCATTTTTGAAGAGCTGCCGATTGGGAACGACTCTTACCTTCTACTAAAAAGGTGTTGTTCTGGTTTACAACTTTTTTTTCCTAATTTCCCTTTATTCCCATTATTTATTAACATATATTTATTTTTGTCACACTGGAACTTGAACGTTATTCACTTCTGAGTAGTTTGATGAGTTTCACAGCTTTAAACACAAAATCACATTATATGGATTTTGAATATTGTTTTCATTTCTTTACTAAAAACTTTGTATTATTGGAATTACTGTAAGTATAATTTGTTGCACCTCTTCTTCCATCACTAAATGTAGTGGACAGCACGTCATTTAGTAAGGATACACACGTGATTCATCAAAAGTTGAAGAGCTGCGTTAAGTTATTGGTCCATGTAGCGCATATAATCAGAGCCCACTTTAGAAATCCATTCGATTTAAAGTTTAGATCTATATAAATCCCCAATATTACTTTATTTTAGCTAGAATCAAACTAATTCGTAGACACGATAATTTTACATTCAATTATGGTTTCTACCTTAAGGTGCTGGAAAAAACAGTCAGTTTAGCCTGGCAACACCTTTGAGGTGGGTCTGATAATCTGGGGCCGTTTCATAGATGACATCCCTATTTGCAACTGTGATGGGCATGGCCTTTTAAACCTTTTGGAACATTTTAATAAGAACAATTTAAGATTGTTTTTTACTCGTATAATTCATTTTAAATTAGATTTTTTTTGGAGATCATTTTAATATAACCTCAGACGTCGATCACATACCAATAGCCTGCAATAACTATTTGGATGCCTAGAGCAACCACTATCACAATTCGATACGCAAAATGTCCTTGTGACCCATTTCATATTCAAATTCTGCATAGGAATTGTTCCTCGGAGATAGATTTTGATAAACAACTACCTGTAGCTTTGCTAAAGAAAACCTTGAGTACTTTATTGATCGCGCCTTTTCTAGATTGTAAAAATATTTTCGCTAACTCATACAGTACCATGGTAAAACAACCTCTGAGACATCAAAACCTAACTTACAGAAGGATAATCACGTCATGTTCATTACCCAATATAACCAGTCCACCTTTAATATTAATATTATTTTAAATAGAGACTGGAGTATAATATATATCTCCGGAGTTTGGAGATTCTAGGGATACGTGAGCTAGCAGTTCATTCTTTTGACTAATTACAGTAATAATGATATCCTATCATATTTACATAACAGGCAATATATGTCATAGTTGCAATGCTTCCACTGCTGAATAAAACTGGATAAGTTCTTTAAATTGCTTGATTCCAAAGACGGAAAAAAAATGGTTACATTAAAATATGATTGGATTTATGATGTATGAACAAGTGTCATTTTTGTTAGCATACATCATTATTTCTCCATCACTTGCTGGAAAAATTGAATTCCTGTGGCTTAAATTGGTTTACTCCTGGCTAAGTAATTCAGACACATCTACAGTTCATGCATGAATGGCAAGTATTGTTTTCTCTTAGCCTTGACAGCTACAGTATGTATAAACCCTGGTACACAGAGGATACCAGAGATGTTTCCCATGTGATATTGCATATTCTATAGCAAATGACACTGATGGCAAAGGGGCATTACTTCTACTGTACCACCCTAAGATACTTTAATAAGTCAATCACCCTTTATTAACATTGAAAATTAAATTCTATGCAGAAACTGGAATAATGATTGTGTTCCTATTCCAAGATTCCTCTAAAACAATGTTATAAGACATACTGTATAAACTATTGTAAATGATCTGTATGTTCCATTATCCATTTTGCAATCATATAGGGGTGCAGTAGATGGATAGAGAATTAAAACAGGTTCAGTTAAATTGTTCCCCGTCACTGATGAAGAACATGAAGATGTAGCAATTTAAACTGCCTGCTTTGAAAGGTCTTCACCTTAAAGTGAATCCTTCCCCCAAAATATATGTTTCTTTCAAATAACCAAAGACAAAAAGAATGTTACTGTATCTGCTTGCCAGCCCAAGCTCCAAACAACTAGCCCCCATCAAAATCACTATTTCAGACTGTCACGATGTAATCATTACAGCTCAGTAGCTGCCTGATACCATTTTATGCTCATTATTCAGCTGAATTGTTTCTTGATGGGAATTCTGATTGAGAGAGGCATACATTCAGATCCTCTTCTATCTACATGTTTAAATAATGGCAGACATAGACTGAAAATCAAATTGGACAACTCTAAAAAGTTATATCTGATTCTGGCTCTAAAACTTTTATGATTATTCAAACATTTAAAGATTAGGAGGATACAATATGTACAGATGTAGGCAACGTTATTGCAAACGCTGGCACGGGGCAGCCGGATATACACAACGCATCAGAGGAAGGAACAGCCATCATTTTACGTGAGCATGAAGGGGCTACCAATGTTTTTTTACCCACGGGAGCGCGCCAGCAGGTGCAGTAACATGGGTTACATCCATATCAAGCGTCGCAAATTAACCAAATTTGGAGCATTGCAGCAAATACTATGCAAATGGCAAAATGTAACTTTTTATCACTCTTAACAAACTTTTTGCCAGGGTCCGAGTTCACTGCAAAATCAACATGTCTTCACTGGTGCGGATCTCCGCGGACGCATTTGAGTTTGTGAAATACCCACTGCTGTTTTTTTCTCTCCATCCGTGCAAACTATCATTGCGCGGACTTTCATATTCACGGCTGCGGCTGCGTGAAAAGTACATCGCTGCTCTTTTTTTTTATTTTTTTTTTTAAATCTTATCTCATTTGTGAAAACGTTTGTTTTTCTGCAACAAACAAAGCTAAAAAGTTGGCAGAATCTAAACCCCCCAAAAAAGATATGAATATGAAGAAGAAAAAAAAATGAAATTGCCCAGTTAATATTAAAAATATATATATATATATATAGACACACACACACACACACACACACACTGGTCGACAAATCACCAAAAAAATCTACTCGCCGAACAAAAAAATCTACTCTCCACCTAGTACTACACATGTGCTGCTTGGGCCAATAGAAGCTCGCCACAATGTTAAATCCACTCGCCCGGGGCGTGCAAATGTATAGGTTTGTCGAACACTGTACATATATATATATATATATATATATATACACACACAAAATACAATTAATGAAAAAAAAAAGGATTTGGAAAATGATCCTGTGCTCAGATGCGAATGTCTGTCAGCGCCAGATGTACAAATGACTCCATCATTCTTTATACTTTACATACTGTATCCCATTTGGAGTGTAAGAATAACAATTACAATACAAGTCAGCAACTGCAATTGGAAGTAATACATTCATGCACTTCAGCATTACAGTAACATACATATAGAACAGCTGCCTAGTTACTCACTGATTCAGAATTCATCAGCCGCCCACCACACATCACATGGCTTTCCTTAGTTTGGGTCTTCAATTTCATTGAAAGGTGGGGAGCAGGATGGTCCCCGGAGCTGAATGAAATTTATTTCAGTTTTGAGGACCCCCTGCTTCCCGAGATACATCACCTGGCTTCAGCTGAGAGTTACCATATTGGCAATAACGAACTCTCTTATGAGTCATAGACATATGGGAGCACATTTCTCTATAGAAAACCTAAGGGCTGGTCAAATCTTTTTATAAGAGGCTGGGCTTTATTATACTTGCACTATTTGAAAATCATCCAATGTTTTTTTTAAATATATATTTAATATCATAATATATCCTTCTTTATGAATCAGTAACTACCTAAACAAATTAACAAAACCCAAATTGAAAATCAACACTGTGCAACCAAAAATGAGGGATTTGTATGTCTACATTTATATAGAATATACAGTATGTTCAAATGTTAATACAGTAAGTTCTCTAACACAAAATAAACGTATATGAACTAATTAGGATGAGAAAATTAGCATTTCGCTAAATAATTAATTCAATAACAAAGTTAAAATTAAAATAAAATGTGATGTAAAATTAATACTAATGTAATACCAAGCAAATGTGTTTTATACGTGGTTAGGAGTCATTTGGCATGAAATTCGGTGATACAGCCTTTAATATACAGATGCAGCCACCAGTATCCGAACACCTGCCTGGTGAAATACTGTGGCTATCTCCCATTAATGCTGCAACATTTCTGTGACATTTCTGCAGCCAGACTAATGGCCCATCCGATTAACACAGCGGGGTTCTTGCAGTCCCATTTAGTTTGAATGGGACCTTCAGGGACCCCCACTGTGCTAATCCGATGGGCCATTAGTCTGGCTGCAGAAATGTCACAGAAATGTTGCAGCATTACTGGGAGATTGCCCCAGATTTTCCCAGACAAGCGTTCGATACTCGTGGCTGCATCTGTAGCTCAACAAGGGCTATAGCACCAGAGATTCGAACAGAGAAAATGGCACGTCTATGCTCGCAAACAAATTTGCATCTCAGCGTATCCATTAAGCCAGTGTTTCTCAACTTCAGTTCACAAGACCCCCCCAACAGGCCAGGTTTTCAGGATATCCCTGCTTCAGCACAGGTGGCACAATCAGTGTCTCACTCTCCGTTGGGGGGTCTTGAGGACTGGAGTTGAGAGGCACTGCCTTAAGCTTCCATTGCATGTCCAAACCATTCAAAAACAGCTTTTTACACAAGATTTGCTTCTGGCTTTGCAATTCTCTGCGATATGCACATGTTGTAGGAAAATAAGGCAAATTTGCAAAATGACACATTTACAAGCTTTCCATTAAGCTGCAAGATTCCTATCGCCTGAAAAGTCAAGGCCAGTAATCTCGCCTCTCTCAGGTAGGCAAAAAATGGCTTTTTATGGAGAGGAAAGAGAGATATTGCAGGCAAACCCCCCCCCCCCTCCTCCAATCCCCTCCCCCCAATCCTATTAAATTCAATGGGATTTTTTTAATACTCTATAGTGCATCTATTTATGCCCCAGAATTGCAGCACATACAGTTGTGTGAATTCTATGGTTTTACATATCAGGACATAATAACAATCATCTGTTCCTTTGCAGGTCTAAAAATTGCTAAGTAGCAGACAAGTGCTGCTAATAAAATGCCCTTGATTAATTGATCATCAGCAAGTGCGACCACATCTATACAGTAAAAGCAGACGTTTTAGCGGTTTGCTGGTCTGGAGCATTCAGGTGTGTTTTAACACAATGCCAAGGAGGAAAGACATCAGCAATGATCTTAGAGAAGCCATTGTTGCTGCCCATCAATTTGGGAAGAGTTATAAGGCCATTTCCAAACAATTTAAAGTCCATCATTCTACAGTGAGAAAGATTATTCAAAAGTGGAAAACATTCAAGACAGTTGCCAATTTTCCCAGGAGTGGACGTCCCAGCAAATTCACCCCAAGGTCAGACCGTGCAATGCTCAGAGAATTTGCAAAAAAAAAAGTTACATCTCAGACTCTACAGGCCTCAGTTAGCATGTTAAATGTTAAAGTTCATGACAGTACAATTAGAAAAAGACTGAACAAGTATGGTTTGTTTGGAAGGGTTGCCAGGAGAAAGCCTCTTCTCTCTAAAAAGAACATGGCAGCACAGCTTAGGTTTGCAAAGTTGCATCTGAACAAACCACAAGACTTCTGGAACAATGTCCTTTGGACAGACGAGATCAAAGTGGAGATGTTTGGCCATAATGCACAGCACCACGTTTGGCGAAAACCAAACATAGCATATCAGCAAAAACACCCCATACCAATTGTCAAGCACGGTGGTGGAGGGGTGATGATTTGGGCTTGTTATGCAGCCACAGGGCCTGGGAACCTTGCAGTCATTGAGTTGACCATGAACTCCTCTGTATACCAAAGTATTCTAGAGTCAAATGTGAGGCCATTTGTCCGACAGCTAAAGCTTGGCCGAAATTGGGTCATGCATAGGACAATGATCCCAAGCACACCAGCAAATCAACAGCAGAATGGCTGAAAAAGAAAAGAATCAAGGTGTTGCAATGGCCCAGTCAAAGTCCAGACCGCAACCCGATTGAAATGCTGTGGCGGGACCTTAAGAGGGCTGTGCATAAACAAATGCCTGCAAACCTCAATGAACTGAAGCAACGTTGTAAAGAAGAGTGGGCCAAAATTCCTCCACAACGATGTGAGAGACTGATAAAGTCATACAGAAAATGATTATTTCAAGTTATTGCTGCTAAAGGTGGTTCTACAAGCTATTGAATCAGAAGGTATACTTAGTTTTTCACACATGGCTTCAACATTTTGACTTTATTTTTGTTAAATAAACCATGACACGGTGTAATATGTCATGTGTTGTTGTTCATCTGAGGTTGTATTTACCTAATTTTAAGAACGGCTAAGGAACAGATGATTGTTATTATATCCTGATATGTTAAACCATAGAATTCAAAGAAGGTGTACTTTCTTTTTCACACAACTGCATGTCGTGAAACATATGCTGCATAACATTGTAACCAGTAACTTCTTAAAAGAAATGGTGAAGCAACTTTGGTCCCTATATAAAGGCAACATTGATGCAATTCTAGTGCAAAACATTTGCATCAATACAGATCAAAGAAAAAAATCTTAGCAATTTCACCGTGCAGTTTCTTGGCCTTCGACCAGCACTACTTTTGTCTTGATACATAGAGCCCTTTCCTTGTAAACATACGGGACAACACGCAATTAATAAGGAGGTTACAGAAATGAACTCGCCCTATGTTATCCCTCCCCAATTTTTATAATAAACCTGTTTCCTTAATGTGATTTGTTTTCAATCATCCATATTTACTTATTTAAGCACACCACTGGTTTACTTTGGAACAAGAAGGGACTGTACATTCTAAGGTCAGCACATAGTGAGAAATGTAAAACAAAAAAAAACAAGCTGTCCAGTTTCTGCCTTCTCCAGCCAATACGGGTGCCTGTGAGCTTATCAGCATTTCCCAGCATATTTATTCCTACATGTTTCAACTGCAAATCTGATCTTACTTTCCCCAAAGCTAATGCTGTTTTCCTTAGTAATATATTTGCTGATAAGCTCCTACCTTCCCTCTGGTCATTGTGTAAGCACTTCACTTTTGGTAACTTGCACAGTAGCCGGCAGTCATCAGCTGTCAAAACACAAAAGATATGTATTATTAGAAAGTCACTCTATGAGCATTATGGTATCTAAAATATAACACAGAAAGGTATTTAGGTCAGAGCTGATTGATGTTTCTACAGTATATTAATGTAACCAGTGAAACAGAGATACGCTATTACATTACAGTATATTTCACACACAGAGTCATACAGAGGTCTGCAAAGCATATCATATGATTATGAGACATATTACTGGAATTTTTCCAATGTTATCCTCTTAACTACTCAAAAGTTAAATAATTTATGGTTCAACATAACTCCCACTCAATTAAAGAACTGGGGCCATCTTTACAAAGCAAAGCAATGCCAATTAACACCTTTATAGAGATGTACGAAACTACAGTATCCAAAATGCAAATTGCAGTTACACCATTTTTTCTCCCCATGTTAGTTTCTTTATTAAATGTTTTCCCAAGTCTCAAAGGCCTAAAAATTCATTTAGGCACATTTTCACCAAGAATTCACAGACTCGCCAAGCCGGACCCTGAAGTATTTATGTGGAGGGAGAAAATGAGTGAGAGAGAGGCATAGTCCTAATAGTAGCGTACCCTTTGACTTATATACCCTCAATACAACATGTGAGATAACGTAAACACTCTCTCTCTCCACTCCAGCAAAGTCCTATTTCAGGGCCAGGAATCTGTCTAACAGAGACTAGGTGAATCACTTGCGAACTCTGACTCAGTGGGTGAAAAAGTGCATATTTTGCATGGTTCTCAACCTCATTGTGAAAGTTGTGCTTATCTCAACACCTTACCACCCATTTGGGTGAATGAGCCATAAGCTGTCTTCTGGCTGCAGACAGTATCTTATAAAGTAGCACTGCTTTGTAAACATTACCCTTAACCACTTGGCAATTGAGCTGCATATTCCCCAACATTGACAGGATGAATTTGCTGACTTTTATCCATCATCAAAAGAATATAGTCCAATGAGTAGTTAAACCCTTTCACTTTTTGTGGTATTTCAACTCAAGCGTTGGCCATTGGTAAATGATGTTGTTGAAATGTGGTTTTAGGTAGAGATGCTGCACACGTTATGACTCCAGCTATAGCATTGCAGCGCGATTGATGTGTTAGTCCTACCCCTTTTTCACGCGCTTCTTGTTTTTCTAAATGGGGGCTTCTCCCTTTGGCATGTTGTGTGTGTCCCGCTGCCAAGCGGTACTAAGAATATGTGCCACATCTGTATCGGTGTAACTCAGTATCTGCAGCACCATGTTCAGATAACAACTGTTAGCTTAACTTAGCTTCTACATTACCCTGACACAATCAGGCTATTACCGTGGCTAAAATAGTGACAAAAAACCTCCACTGTACAAAGTACTCGACGTCTCGCAATTCGGGTTGCAAACATTTTTCTATTATAACTACAGTATTTTAGTATGAAAGTGTGTGACTTTTACCAAATGTGCAGTACTCTGAGCATATATGATAGCTCGAGCCAGTTCCATATTCATTCCCTGTTTGCAGTCATGAGGATTCCAATGGTCCTCACAGGCACTGTAACAGGTGGTGCTGGTGCTGTGGGTACTCTAGCTTAGTTTCCTTCTACACCCCGAGGGGTGGTTGAGGTGCTGGTATCTTCAGCATCTTTCCACTGTATTAAACAAAGCCCATGCCATGTGGGATAATAATCATAAACCGCTCATTACCGCTCATATCAGTCTGTGCTCCAACACAACTAGGGGAAAAATACCGGTTTCCATATCTGCACTGGACTTGGCTACAGAAATGGCCTTATTCGGCCTGAAACATTGCGATGTCCCACATTTTTTTATGTTGGATATTAAACTATTTAATAATCAACTTGCTGAGTTCCTTGGTAATTCTAAGAAACCAACATCATCCATCACCTCCCTACCCTATTCTTCCCCCTTACCTCCCTACCCCGTTCTCCACCCTCCTCTCCCTCCTAACACTTTCCTTTAATTCATTATGGTGTCCCCAATTTTTTCCGCATCTCTATCATTCTCCGGCATTCTTACTTTCTCCTCACTTGCAAAACTGATTTCCTCTCTTTCTTTCTTCTGCTTTCTGTGTAAACTTTATATCTACAACATCCGACTCTCAGCATGATATCACATGCCAGATATATAGCCTTCCAGGTACAACACCCAGTGGCAGAATTGCTTAGAGAAATTGTAATAATTGTAAGGTTCCTATCAGTAGCCCCTTTGGTGTGTTCGAGAGGATCCAAACCATGAGAGTTCACCTTATTTTTATACATAAAGTAATTCTTCCAAGTATGGTTGTTCTGGGTCTTATAGTTTGGGCACACATACAGAGACTCATAGACATTCAGAAATATATGGTAGATTGGTGGTGCACTTTAGAAAGGTGTATCCCCCCCCCCCATATCCTTGTATGTTGCTTATTACTGTTTGCTTCATTTAAAAACTGACTTTTCGCATAGAATATCTAAATGAGCGTTTTTGATTATTTCCCAACATGGGATGTGCTGGAGAACCTACCATTATCCTTTGTTTAAATGTTGTGCGGAACTTGGGAGTGTCTCACTGCTCCGTACACTCCACATCCTAATTTGATATGGTCGTTTGTTTCATGCGACTGCTGTTTGACAACTCCCACTAGTTTAGTCCCACTGTACGTATTCCACTTCTGTACATTTTATGTACAAAAATAGCCTGAGCGCTTGTGGCCCACCACAGCCCTTGACTAAAACAAGGATGTTGAGCCCTGTTACCCAGCAGAATCCTAGTCCTCACTGTCACTGTTTACAGTTGATCACTGAGTAATCATTCATTTATCAGTCTTGACTAACCAGGCGCCTCAGCACTTGTGCTATCCCAGTATCCATAACATCCCATTATCATAACACCACTAACTTCTATCTCAATCCCCAATGGTGTATTCCTGTGCACAGGCAATCCCTAGGGTGTGTGCTGCCCTTAGGCTATTAAGGATGCCCCCCCTTCCCCTACCCTCCAAAAGAAAAAATCACCCCCCCCCCAGTACTGCTGTGCCGGGTTCGTCCACCTTCCAGTACATCAATTATCTGCTGTGGGCCCCTCGCAGAAAGAGCCAGATGTGATTCAATTGGGCACTCTCTGCAGTGAGCTGCAGCACACAAAGGAAAATCCCTTCCTCTCCGCTGAACATTCAGTGGGCATGCAGCCGAGAGGCTGGGAAATGATTAGACAAAAAAGAGTAGAAAATGCGGAGCAATGCAAGCAATTGAGAAAAAGGAGGCGCGGGAACCAAACTTGATGAAAAAAGCTAAATTCGCTTTTTTCAATCATAGACATGTTAAAAACAATAACATGTCCAAAGCTGGACATCCCACGCGTTTCACACCACTAAGCTGCTTTCCTTTATGATCAAGTCGGGTTCCCGTGCCTCTTTTTTTTTGAATTGCCTGCAGTGCTCTGCATTTTCCACTCCTTTTTGTCTATCCAGTGCCCCGAAAGCACGCTGTCAGAGATGGATCTTCATTCACAGACTCCAGCAGCACCAATGCAGGTCTCATTACGACCGCTAGCAGCCACCTAGGTGAACACATGCATGAGAGATCCAAGGACTAATACAGGAAGTAGCATGGTTTATTTCCCCTCCATACCGAGTATGTTATAGGTACAGATGCAACTGCCGGTTTTAGACTGCTTGCCAAGGAAAAGCTGTGCCCATCTCACAGTAAATCATGAGATGGTCCACAGTAGGCTGTAATGGCCCATCGGATTAACACAGTGGTGGTCCCTGAATTTGAATGGAACTCGCTGCCTTGTAGGATTCACACAGCGTGAGTCCCATTCAAATGCAGGGACCCCGCTGTGTTAATCTGATGGGCCATTAGTCCGGCTGCATGAATTTCGCATCGTGAGTTGGGTTTAGTGCAGAATTCTCAAGGCAAGCAGTCTACAACCGGCAGTTGCAGCTGTAGGTGTCTCATTCTGAGGATGTTGATACGATTGAAGTCTCTATCATTGACATTTCTTCTACATATGGAGCCTGACTCGCATCTCTTGGAAGCACAGGACATTATTCATTTTTTGCTTCAAAATGATGAGGGTTGGGCTAAATTAGAGGGACAAACTCCGACATGAAATAGGAAGAAGAGAAATAGAAAGCAATAGAGAAAAAAAAAAAGAAAAGAAAGGAGAAAAGAGAAATACATACAATAGGGGGAAAAGAAAGACACGAGGGGAGAGAAAAGAGAGACATGAGGGGGTAAGAGTGAGGGGGAAGGAGAAGAGAAACTGATGCTGGGGAGAAGAAAATCATTATTGTTAAAGGGAGGGCGACTTGAACAGGAAAATATGGGGAAAAAAATTAAGCCTTGAGGTAAGGGAGAAGAAATGGTGGATTTAAGAAACAGAATGAGAAAAGGAGGGAGACTGGGGCATGGGGTTGTTAACTAATAGAAAGAAAGCATGTGTGAGAAAAGAGCGATACAGGGTAAAGAAAGGCATTGGGAGAGAGGAAAGGAGAGAGTCAAGAGGGGAAAATAAGAGAACTAAATGAGAGGAGAACAGAGAGAAAGAAACATGGGAAGGGCGAACGAGGAGAAAGACATGGTGGGGAGAAAAAGAAAAGCACGAAGGTTAAAGAGAATGAAATGAAAGGGATAAAAGAGTAAAAAGGAGGAGAAAGACATGGGAGGAAAGAAATAGGTAAGGGGGAAAGAAACTGAGATACATCAGGGTAGAGAAGAAAAACACATTGAGGGAAGAAATAGAGTGAAAGATGAGGGGGAAGTAGTAATACATCAGAGGGGACAACAGAGGGACAAGTGGAAAAGATGGAAGGGCAAGCATGGTGTACGAGAAAGATACTAGGCGGGAAGTGAATGGGGGTGAGTAAAAGACAAGACAGGGAAAAGTAGTATAAATACTGTATTTGTGGGGGCACCAGTCTTTACATTTGACTTGTACCATAAGAATTATGTTGGCGGCCTTAACAATGACTGATTATGGTATCCTGCTATCCACTTTCTGGGCCTCTCCTTCCCCACCATAAAAATGATAGGGGTCTTCTTCCGAGTTTTATTTTTGCAGTTTAACCAAGTTGTATTAGTTGGCAGTTCACTTATTCCTGGAATAGCTTTGCTTATATTTTCCATTTTTAATAGCCTTGTTATGAGCATTCTCATTTTATTCCCATCTTACTTGAACATGAGATGCTCATATCCATGAACTTTCTATAAATAAAATATTCACCCATTTTCATGGATCAATTATGCTATGGACCCACTTGCTATACAGAAATAGTCTTCATGATTTACTACACAACAGAAGAGGCTTCTATATCCATATTTATCATAAAACATGTAAGTACACTGCTAGGAAGTTTTACTACATCCCACAAGGTACTGTGAGGGAAGACACTTAGACAGGGAAGTACAGAATGATTAAGTGCATTTGCCAGATCAGAAACATAAAGCAATATACTGTTGCGCATACATACATTAGAGTTAAAGAGATAATTAGGAAGTTGGATTCAATGGGAATGATATCAACATGCTTTGTAGAGATGGAGCCATCATCTGAGACATAATGCTGGGAGTACACAGTATGTACACTTTATATAATTAGTGTGTTAACCAATAAATGATGATTGCGGAAACTGCTTTAACATCCTGAGAGGGCAAAAGATACAAAGATGTCAAATCATTCCTATATGTATATGTCTAAAAAGAGATGGTTATATACAAGCTGGTCAAAGAATCTGTAAATTTTCAAAGATGAAACATCTATAAAACAGAAAACATTCACCTTGTTGTCAGAAAGTCTTTTACTGCAGTATCAATAACCTACTCATCTTAAAGTACAGTACATACTGTATCTTTTAGTTGCTTTATTGCCAAGGACAACAACATTTTGGGGCAAAATTCCCCCAATATAGAGGCCCGCTCTCTCCCCCACTGGTTGCCGGGGAAGAGTGTGGGGCCTCTGTAAAGTTCTTACTTTCTCCGTTATGCCTCCATCGTGCCGCCCTCCTCCTTCCGCACCATCAAATGACGCCGCAATGTCAGACGGCATCACGTTACCACGGCAACGTGTCACCGCTACGTCGCGTTACCATTGCAACGTGCCGCTGTGTGCCGTCACGTTACAGTGGTAGCGCAACGCCATGTGACGTTGCAGTGTCATTTGATGCTGCAGAAGGAGGAGGGCGGAGTGAAGGAAGAGGGCGGCACCATGAGAGTGCCCATGGACGGCATTTTTTGTGAATCCCCCACTGTTACCATGTGCAATTCTGTAATGATTACATTCACTACTCCATAAGACACATTCTAAGCTTGAAAACACCTTATGGCCTCATTAAAATGAACGAGTCATATTTACAAAGTGGTGTTACTCCCTTAGACACCTTCCATGCTGGAAGACACCTTAGAGCCCATCCACTTGCATCTTTATCCCATTCCATTTGGCAGATATATAAGAATTTTGTAGATGTTAGCTGATTTTCTGCATGGGCAAATACAGCAACAGTAATGTCAATGGAGTTGGTAAAAAAAAACTGGTGACCACAAATTCACAGGCCATCTGATAATAGTTAGATGATTCTTTTGAGGATCTCCATCTGGTCCTTAACTATTCTTTGTAGATGGAACAAGTGATCCTGACAGATGTCATACGGCCTAAAATCAGCGTGTGACAGCCTTACACGGCATCGACTGCCCTATGTATAAATGTATGAAAATACAATGCCCATATTTCACTACCCTGCTGGATAAAATGAATCCCATTAGTGATAAATACAGCCTGAATGTTCTTAGCAGCACAATACAGCAGATGAATGCACATTAGAATGCATTTACTTGTAATGACTATTTAAATACAAGGCTCCTGGTTGTCATAAGCTGATCTTGACAGAAATGATGGTTTGGAGAAAACATGTCTGAGGGTGGCTAGGTTTCAACTACCATTTGTGGTTTGTTCGTACTATAGAACAGGGTTAGCCAACTCTAGTCCTCAAAACTACCAACAGGTCAGGTTTTCAGGATATCGCTGCTTCAGCACAGGAGGGGCAGTCTTTGACTAAGCCACCGATTGAGCCTGTGCTGAAGTGGGGATATCCTGAAAATCTGACCTGTTGGTACAGGTGCGCCGAAGAGTATTCTAAAATTTGCCTTAAACTTGCCTTGGAAAATCTGAGGCTATCACCAACAAGACCCAGGTACATGCTGGGTACATGCTGGGTACATGCTGGGTACATGCTGGGTACATGCTGGGTACATGCTGGGTACATGCTGCACCATTTCAGTGACATTTCTGCAGAGACTAATGGCCCATCGGATTAACACAGCAGGGGTCCCTGGCAGTCCCACTCAGTTTGAATGGGACTGCCAGGGACCCCCGCTGTTAATCCGATGGGCCATTAGTCTCTGCAGAAATGTCACTGAAATGTTGCAGCATGTACCCAGCATGTACCCAGCATGTACCCAACATGTACCCAGCATGTACCTGGGTCTTGTTGGTGATTGCCCCAGATTTGTTTTAGAATACTCGTCGGCACTACAGTAGCTCTTGAGGACTGAATTTGGCCACCCCTGCTACAGAACATTAGCTTTGTGAGCAGTAAGAATACAAGGAGAAGGCCACGGGTTCAAATACCACTGGCCACATCTGCATTATCGGCTGTTTTCTTAAATAAGTCAGCTTTCTATTATACTGTATCTTCATACGACTGTGCCTATGACTTTCAATTAATTGGATCATAGTTCCAGTTTTCATTCTTTTTTGTCGTAGAGTAGATTTGTCATAGATTGTCATACCTTTTAATGAACAAAAAAAAAAACCAAGAGAGTTCTTGATAGTTGAATTTATAGCGCATACATCACATGTCTCTTTCATATGGACGCTGCAATTCAGAATAATGTTATACTGTTACAAATGTGTTTTTGATATACACCCTAGAGGTCTGTACACTACATGCATGAAAACATTATGGTTTATGAAACGGACGGACGCCTGCAGCTGGAATTGATTAGGATTGGCGGCTCCAAAGCTATTTGTTGTAGAACTGTGCAAACCTTTCGAAGACGTTTCACGAAACGGCCAAATTCAGGACGTTCGCCACTCACAAACTTCAACATTTGCAAAAAATTCACAAGCTTGAACAATCAATGATGCATTGTAAATGATGGTGAGGAAAGTGCGTAGTTCGGCACAATTCCATACAATTCTCTCCTGCGAATATCATAAACTGGGCAAAGACACAAAAATACTCCACTAGCATATTGCATTTCGAGCGTGGAATACTGGTGGTGTCTATGGATGGGAATATGTTTCTACTGGGCTACCTAATGCAGATTGTCTGCAGGCTGCTAGTACTTCCCATGCTGTGCATAAAGTATCCCCAGTGTGACTGTCTGTGATCATATATCATCAATATAAAGGACAGCGGAGTGCACTATATGAAGCACAAGTGAGTGATGGGGAGGCTATACATCTCCTGCCACCGCAATCAGCACGGGGCTGATAAATGATGGTGATTTACCAAGGGACTTAACACAGTCTCATTGAGGATGGAAATTCCCGGTCCCTCTGCATTTTAGGACTTGCAAATTGAATTTATTTTTTGTCAACATGAAACCATTGCTTTTCCCAATGATTTGTTTCTTAAAATTACAAAATAATATAGATACTGATGTTACAGCAACCGAGACATCATCAGTACGGACGAGGGGAACTAAATCTCTTCAGTTGGAAGCACTGGCAATGATAAAGTAGTTCATTTCCTTTGATTACTTTTGTGTGTGCAGAATTGAAGGTGTTGAGATGAATTTGTTAAAAGTTATTAACTTCCTATATATCTTAGGGGTACGTTTTCAAAGGAACATTTCTTGTGTCGTGTCACAATATATTTTAAGCCATTGGACTCTTAAAGTAGTTAATGTTTCTAATATGCTTCACCGGGAATTAGCTTGTCCTTATTTGACTGTTCGGTACAATGGATCATACTCTTCCAATTTATTTAATACATTGACTAGATTTTAGATAAATAATAGATGCAATTTTTTTTTTTAATCTTTTGGTTTATGCCATTGTTTCAATCATTCGAAGTATTATTTTTATTCTCAGAAAAGTGATTATGTGAAGATGCGAGCACATCTCAGGCCCACCCGCAGTGCAGGAGAATGAGAAAGGGGAAAAGGTACATTTGAAAAAACTAGCATTTTTAGTTTTGCTTACCTTCATGAAATACTGCATGTACGGATGTAGCACCATGGTTGGTCACGCAGTCAGAGCGGATTCCGCCATGGGTACGGTTCTGGTACCCGCGTGCTCGCAGAATCTCCATGACCAGACTAATGGCCCATCAGGATTAACGCAGTGGGTGTCCCAGCTTCTGAATAGGACCCCCGCTGTGTGAATCCTACCGGGCAGCATCAGTCTGGAAGAGTAGACAGAATCAGTCACTCTCCCTGTGCACCTCTAAAAGGCAGTCGCACAGCTTTTATTTTATTTTAATAACATATTACTGAAGCAGGGGGTCTCCGGAGCTGAACCGCATTAATTTCAGCCTCGGGGACCCCATGCTTCCTGTAACCGGGGTTGCGGTTACTCTACTGGTTACTACCTTAAGGAAGATAGAATGGCCTAAAAAGCTCATGTTGTGCGCCTTGCACTACACCAATGCAGATATGGGGAACCAATAAATTGTGAATGTGTGGTGACGGAACAAAATACTGCAATAAGAGTGTGGAGGTGGTGCTGGCAGGGATGGGGTTAATGATGAGCAAAGAAAAGAAAGAAAGCACCCTAATAACCACACAAGAGAACACCTATACCTATATTAAAAATTACTATTTATTAATAAATGATTAAAATATATTTATTGCAGCAAAAAACTAACGTGAACCAAATTGATTAAAATAAATTAAAAACGGAGGAGGTAACTGTATGCCTAGTTCAAACTAACAGTGCATGCTAGAAATAACTATTTTAGAATGTCCCACTGCTATATGATTATACTAACAGTGGTAGTTATACCAATACAGTTCTATATAGTTTGAGGACTACACCTAAATTGAGAGTATAGCTTAATGTGTGTGTGCTCAGAATAATATAGTATATTTGTTGAGCCAGCTAATGCTAGTATACGGATATATACACACACATATGTACCAGACCAACAGGTTCAAAGGTAAATGAACCTAGAGGTCTGTTATGTTTAGCAAAACAGCTATTTCAAGATCACAAAGTATGTGTCTTGTACTCGGAACCATGACAAATAGGAGAGTAGTCAGAGTGTTGTGCTTCCTTTAGAAGGCTCTGAAACACTCTAACTGAGAAAGGGCCCCCGATGAAGCCACAACGGTGAAACATATGTTGGGCAGGCTAAGCGTCACCACCTAGTGCGCTGGCTATATCGGAGAGGTCTGTTGCCTTTTCTCAGTTAGAGTCAGTGGACTCCTGAAGAAACCGAGAAGGTGAAACGCGTAGAGTGACGTCGTTGCACCAACCGGAACCTCTGGATGCGGATGTCGTCACTTCCGGCTGCCGGTGAGACGAATTTGTGACACGCACGCCAGCACAGAGGGAGAGCTGAGAGAAGACTCATCCGGTTGCAGAGATTGCAGAGATCCAATACTTGTGATCTAAATGCCTTTTTAAACCCTACACCATGTGAGTTGATTGGATTTTATTTACCCATATTAAATGTGTTGTACAGTCTACACTATGTCCAGTATCATCTTATCCTAAGGTCCATTGTGGAGAGTACCGGTCTGGTGACATCCCGTTTGCACGGATTGCAGCCATTCCTTAAAGATACCTTTATGTGCCTTTATCCATCTCACGTTTGTGAGTATTCTGCGTATACATCTGAGCTAGCAGTTTTTTCACGTCATTGACTTTACAATATTGGCACCATAAGCACTTGTTTTTTGTTTCCACATGGTATGCGCTTCCTGATGATCCCTTTTTCCACTTGCCACGAGGATTGAGAAAGCAATCCTACACCGGGTTATAGCTGCATCCGACTTATGTGTTTGTATAAGTATCACCATTAATATTACTATGTGTATCATGTGTATCTAGTTTTTTCACTGTTAAGTATCACTTTAATGTATATGAGCGCCACGTTTGGTTAAACCCCTTTCACACACACAGAAGTATGTATTTGTGCGCTAAGGTGTGTGTGTATGGTGAGGTCAGTGTGAGCGTGTGTATATTTGTGTGCTGCAGTTTAATATATGTGTATAAATAAATGAGGCCAGGATTGTTAAAGTGAGTGTGTATGTATGAGTTTGTGTGTATTTTGTCCTAAAGTGAGTGTGTTTGTATATATGTACTAAAGTGACTGTATATGAATGAGCACCTGTATATTTGAGAGCTGAGGTGAGTGTATATGCATTATGTGCTAAGGTGTGTATGAGTGTATGCATTTGTTTGATATTTGTAGTAACTATAGATGCGTAATGCTAAAGACCAAATACAGAGCAATAGTGATACAGTATGCATAAAAATGGATACTTATAAAGCGAACCCCTGATGATATAACTTTAAATGAAGACAGGTACTGGGTGTGATGTCCTGGATGGTAAACCCACAGATCATATGTGAAGGTATAATACACAATTTGTCCAGAGACCATAGCAATTGACTCACCGTACTGTAGGTTGTACCTACAGTAATGTCCTTAAGTTCACAACAGGAGAACATGTAGCAAGCAAAAACTCACTAGTATGCTGCAACGTCCATGTACTGTATATCCGGATTCCAAGGGTTCTTAGTGTGCCTCCGTGATGATGATGCAGGATACAAGAAACAAAGAGAAGTGACAGTGCAGAACCAAAAGTATCCAAATTGAAAAAAAATGATAATTAAGAGGAAAGTGCGTTATCCATAAAAAAAAAAAAATTATTGGTCATTATAGAAAAAAAGTAGCAAGGCGTTGCCCTACCAACGTTTCATGCTTCAAAGCCATTATAGCATGTGTGGTGCATGCTACCTGTTGGGAAGCAGGAGTGCTGAGTCGTCTGCCGATGTTTGTGGGGACACAGGACAGGTTTCTAGGGTACATACCCCCCATTGGTCTCTACTGGTACCGCGCCTCTGTCTGCCGCAAGCTCCAGATGTATGGAGGCGATCTCTTACAATATAAATACTTCCCTCTCCTTCCCCCAGTAAGATCACACACCAGGCAAGAGGTATAAGAACTAAAATGGTTTATTGGGTCAGCACTCACAGTCATGGCAGTACAGTCTCTCTGGATCGGCTACCCAAGTGGAGGATGGTGCCTGAACTTCCACTATGGGTCAAAGGCCCCCGCAGCTGTCCCAGCTATTCCCTGCCCCTCCAGCAGAGGCAGGGGAAAGGTACACACTCACTCTCCCGAAGGGGAAGAGGGACAGAGAAGGCCCAATGTTCAGGCACCCTGTTGTGTGAACTGCCTCTCTCAAGTGGGGAGAGGCACTAGCTAATTAGGGCGGCAATCCCCTTAAGTACAGCCAAGAGGAGGGCACCAGGTCTGACCCATGATTGGGTATACTCAGGCATTGTCCCACCTCCTCCCCTGTCACTCAAGGGTACTGCAGGGAGTGGAGAAAACCCATGATTACTACTGGTAGGACTGCTTTTACCAGGGCTTACTTCCAGGGAGGGCAGACAAGTCCAGGTCCTGCACCAGAAGTGTGTCGACATCCGGTCCCTGGGCGGGTGTGTCCTCGTCGTCGATATCCGCATGGACCTCTGCACCGGAAGTCTCCATAGGCACCGTGGAATCACTGGCTAGGCCGCAGGGCACCTCCACGATCGGTATGCTTCTCCGTCTCTCAGGCATGTACAGGAGGTGACAGCCAGGCAGGCAGAAAGTGATACAGCACAGGGGGGAGAGAGAGAGAGAAAGAGTGATTTAAAAAAAATGTGTTTGTGAATTCGAGATATGCCTTTTTGAGATTGACGGCAAATAAAAAATCACCCATCTCTATTGTTGAGGGTGAAAAAGGTATAGCAGACAACCTAAATAATAATTTTTGCTCCATCTTCATAGTTAAAGATGAAGGAGAGGGACCACATTTGGGTAACAGGAATAAAAATGGAAGTCCATTTACAGAGGAGAAAGAACTTTAAAAACGACAAGTGGACAAGTCAAAGAGGCCAGATGGGATACATCCAAGTGTAGCACTGTCCCCCCCCCCTGCCCCCCCCCCTTCTGGGAGATTGCACAGCCTACGCTACGTGTGTGTGGTGTACTACCTGTTTGGAGCAGGAAATACTGAGCTGTCAGCGGTAGAGGGGAGACCAGGAAAGGCTTGGGTTCTTGTTCTGCAGTACTTTCTCAGGTGCTCAGCGCCTCCAGCCGCAGTGGGTTCCAGGGTGTCCTGAACTCAGCCCCCACTACTGTATTCTTCTCCCTCCTGCCCAAGGACATACTCAGACAGGAGTGTATAGTATAACAAGAGTCTTTATTGTCATACATGGCAGACATCCAATGCAGTTCTCCCTACAGTGATGCAGCGTCTTGGAAGTTCCAGACTTCTAGATGGTGCAGGCCCTTGTCTTACAGGCCTTGGTGGCAGAGCCTGATGTTCCCTCCATGGGAGAGAGTGACAGCTGTTTGCTTCCTCTCTTCGCTGGAGCAGGAAGCAGACTGACTCACTTTGCTACTCCCACTTGGAAGACTCAAGAAGGGATGGGCTCGTGGACTGTACTATCCCTGATAGGCTTACAAAGGCCATGAGTCACCACCTTATTTCCATCACTTACAAGAGGGGCATAAGGGGGTCAACAGCCCATAGATTTAACCTGTTACTGCCTGTAGCTAACAGGACTTACAGTACATAACAGATATAACAGGGGAAAGAAAGGTAATATGGGACATACCCTGTTACACAAGGATATTAAAAGATCTATTTAACACATCACTATTAGCAGGTGTAGTTTCAATAGACGGGAGAAGAGAAAGGAAAGTGGAAGTAGGAAAGAGGCAGATATTTACAGGCCAGTGAGCCTAACGTCAGTGGGGAAAATAATAGAAACATTGTTGAAAGATAGAATTGTTGACTATCTAAAGTCCAACAACCTACAAGATCCCAAGCAGCATGGGCTTACTGGGGGGAGAGAATGTCAAACAAATGTAATTGATTTTTTTGACTGGGTGTAACAGGGACTTATCACTGTTCTAGAGAAATGCTCCTCAGAGCTATGAATCCAGCATGGAGCTGGTTAACTGCAGCCACTCAATTAGCCTGTCTCCACCTGGACTAATCAGAGCTCTGTGAAAGAGTGTCATGTGAGACACAGAGGGGAGATTTTTCTTTAGCTCAGTTACAACTGGGCTGACAGAAGGAGAGAAGAGATCTTGAGTGCACAGGAGAACTGTGTATTGAAAGCAAAACACAAGGGGACCAGACCTCTTTTCCTGGACACAGAGGACCCAGGAACCTGCCAGAGGCTGGACCCTCAAACACACCAAGACACCTGGACACCACTGATCTGAAGGGTTACCTGCTATAAGGTACCGCTGAGATTTTGGGTGTGGTATGCTGTCTGGGGTTTTTCCCCCCAGTCTTACAGACAGGGACTGGGGAGTGCATTAGCCCTTACACAGGGATAGGTGTTTGTTGTTTTATGTATATTTTTGTTTGCTATGTTGTTTAAAGGAACAGGCAATAAAGCCTTATGTTAATTTCACCCTAACCGGTCTCCATTAGCTTACCTCAGCACACATCTCTTACATATGGTGTCAGAAGTGGTATGAGAGGTTGCCCTTGAATTTAAAAGGGACCCCGGAGACTGCCTGTGAATTTTTTGTGCTTTGCCTACATACGGTTCCTGCAACAGCCTTAGCAGCAAAACAAGGAAGCACGTGCAGCAGTGACCAGAATTAAAGGAATACACATCCAGGCAGGAAAACTACACTGCACAGGCGAAAGCCACAATGCCGCAGTTGGACTGGGAAGACTGGGACAGACGGTGACTCACACAAGGGACTGATGATGTGACCAGAGTCTACCCCACCACTTGTGTGGGAAAAAAAAGCAGAGAATTTAAAATGGCACCCAGCTGAAGTCAAATACAGACTTTGATATCCAGGAAAATTCAGCGTACCTCCTAAAAATAAAAATGAAAAAAGAAAAAATAGTGAAGCAAGTTCATGCAACATGAAAAGATTAGACTGGTGTCTAAGATTACACTTCCGTGTAAGTGCCTGACCCCAGGCACATAAAGGTTTCTTTTAACTCCACTGCATCCACACAGCCACAGATGAGTCTCAAAGCCTTTTTTCCATAAAAAGTCCAACTTTATATAAAGAATCAGGTATACACTCGGTTTACACTCATATAGAAAGATGAGTATTAAAAAGCAAAAGAACCAGCTCTAGTCACGTGAATCGTATCTGTCGACTGCAACTCCCGCCGTTCCAGCCGGCATCTTGCGTCACTTCCGGTCTCCTCTGGTGATTCGATGTGCTCCTGATACACCACTTTTCCTGGACACAGAGGACCCAGGAACCTGCTAGAGGCTGGGCCCTCAAACACACCAAGACACCTGGACACCACTGACCTGAAGGGCTTCCTGCTATAAGGTACCATTGAGACTTTGGGGGTGTATGCTGGTAAGGGGATTCCCCCCCCCCCAATCTTACAGATTGGCACTTGGGAGTGAGTTTGCCCTTTACACAGGGATAGGTGTCTGTTGTTTTATGTATATTTTTGTTTGCTGTGTTGTTTAAAGGAACAGGCAATAAAGCCGTATGTTAATTTCACCCTAAACAGTCTCCATTAGCATACCTCTGCACACATTTCTTACACTTGGTAACTAAGGTAATAGATCAGGGTGGACCAGTAGATTTAGCTTTTCTAGATTTTAGCAAGGCCTTTGACATGTTACAATGCTTGGGATTGGACTCTAAGATGGTAGAATAGATAAGACATTGGTTGAAGGATAGGCGACAGATAGTTGTGATATAGCGAGTTATTCAGAGGAGGTGAAGGTAACTAGTGGAGTACCACATGGATCTGTAATGGGACCAGTGCTCTTTAATATTTTTATTAGTGACATTACAAATGGTTTGAAGGGAAAGTATGCCTTTTTGACGACCCAAAGATCTGCAAAAGAGTTGACACTAAGGTCTCGGTCCCGCTGCACTCGGTGGCGCGGGCGGCCACACGCGAGTTCCCCACCAGCAGGGGAATCCTGCGGAGCCGGTCCCCCCTAGCTGCACAGCTTACTACACGCTGTGGAGCGTCAGCCGCTATGGGATACAAGAGAATGGTGATCTCTAGCGTTGATGCGTCACATGGTGTGGCTGTGAGCCAATGGGGAGGGGAGTCTTCGGGAGGAGGAGAGGCTACGGGGAGCGGGGAGGAGTGTGGAGTGAAAGCAGCGTGAGTGCCTGTCTGTGTGTGTGTCTGAGTGCGTGCGTGCCTGTCTGTGTGTGTATGTGTGTGCCTGTCTGTGTGTGTGTCTGAGTGCGTGTGTGCCTGTCTGTGTGTGTGTATGTGTGTGCCTGAGTGCGTGAGTGCCTGCCTCTGTCTGTGTGTGTGTTGCTTTACTTACCTTCAATCAGCAGCCCAAGCCGTGGAGGGAGGGGGGGGAGAGTAGCGGGTCCCTCCACTCAAGCCACGCCCCCCTCCCGCTCAAGCCTCCCACTCCCGCCCACCTCCCGCTCCGGCTCCCGCTCCCTACAGACCGCATATCGCGGTCTGTGTATGTCAGCGCCCCGCCTGTCTGCAGTGTGGGCGCGCTGACTCTGGGAGCGGGGCCTTAGCCTAAGGGGGGATTTAGGTAGATTCGAGAATTTTTGAAGTGTGGGGCAACTACAATCTAATGCCAAAAAGTGTAAAATAATGAATTTGGGTCACACAAATCCAAAGGCAGAAAACAGGAGAATTGTACTATAATTTCAACTACTAATGAGGAAAGGGACCTGAGAGTCATAATTTTTTTTAAAGTAGACAAACAATGTAACAAAGCAATGCTAAAAGCCAGCAGGATATTGGATTGTATTAGGAGAGGTATTCGCAGCAGAAAGAGAGGGGTGGTGATGCCACATTTTAGATAATTGATGAGACCTCACCTAGAGTACTGTGTTCAATTCTGGGGACCATATCACCGGAAGGATGTAAATAAAATGGAGATTGGACTAAAAAAAGGGATGCTATGATGGTGCATGGTCCATACAGCATACGAGTTTCAGTAGCAGGAAAGACTTTACTATGTACAGGTTGGTGGAGAGAAGGGAGATGGGGGATATGATAGAAACTTTCAAATATATAAAGAGATTCAACAAAGTACAAGAAGGAAGCATATTCCAAAGAAAGGGAAGTGCTAAAACAAGATCACTCTTTGAAGCTGGTGGGTGGCAGGCTAAGGGTGGTAAATGTATGGAATATCCTCCCAACAGCTGTGGTAGGGGCTAATACAGTAGGGAATTCCAAAATGCTTGTAACTAAAGACGGGCACATTTTTGGGGCGGATTTGGATCCGCAGCGGATCGGTTGGTTCCTTTGTTCTGCGGATTTCAGGGATCAATCTGAAAATGCGCGATTTGCGTTTTGCGAATTTTGTATTAGTATCAAAATACTCCACGGATTCCGCAACCCGTGGACGGATTTGTAGAATCCAATCCGCGGATTCAGTATTCCGCTGGCGGATTGTTAAGAATCCCTCAACGGGTCGCTGAATGCGCTTATTGGATTCTACAAATCCGTCCACGGGTTGCATCCAATGGCGGTTTCTGAAAAATCCGCACGGATTGGAACCGCCCAAATCTGTTCACAGATTACACCGGATTGTGGGGGTGACATCCACGAAAAGGATTTGGGCAGATTTGCCCATCTCTACTTGGGACAGACATAAGGCTACCCCAAATACAAAACAAAGCCGAGGATCACATAGGGTCTGTGTTTTACAGCAGATAGGAAAATGGGCAGACCAGGTGGGCTGTGGTTCTTCTCTGCTATCATATTCTATGTAAGCGGCATACAAGCCAGACGTGTGGGGAACACCGGAGCACCATCATTTGTGATACCTTCTGCCTGAAGCCCTAGAAATTAGCCAAAGTATCAGTACTTTCTCTTTTGAAACTCTGGATTGGACTTTGTTTGATCATTTTTGCTGATCATATTTTGATCTGATTGAGGGAATTACTACATGTTATGTATGTAGGAATGGGCCAGAAGAACGGGTTTAATAATCTGAAACGTTAATGTTGCCCCCTTGACACTTTTGTGAATATTATTGTGTTATTTTTTCTAATTTTTCCCTTTTTTTCCCCTATTCGTTTGTCCTTCCTGTTCACACCATGTTTGATTGCTCTGTTATCTGTATGCTTACATTGCACAGTATTTAACTTTTATTCTCATATTTATGGGTAAAATATACTATTTTGAAGTATTTCTGACGTAATTATTTTTGAGCGTGGGGTTGCTATTTGTTTCACTATATTACCCCTTTGGAGTTGGTGGGGACTCCTTGTCTCCCTGCACCTTATCTAGATTAGCCCTATTGGGTGTTATTATCCATTTAGGTGGTGCTGTTTGTCTTATTTGTTATGCTATCATATTCTATGTTTCTATGCTAAGGCTATTTTATTGTTTGCCTCCAAAATTAAGGAACAATATAGCTATAATATCCAAGCGATTGAAGGTAAATCTGGGTCAATAATTTATAACCTTAAGATATTAATGAGGAGTTTGTTAAATTCTACAAATCTTTTTATTATATCACAGAAAACAAATATAATCACTCAACTCAAGAAAAGTTAATCAAAGACGACCTACAATATCTCAATCAAACATTTCCACCTCGAGCCCTCAAAAATCTGACCTGCTGGGTTAACCTACATGTATCACAGTAGAAGAGATTACGCAGTCTATAAAATCTCTTAAACCATCTAAAGCTCAAAGACCTGATGGCTTTTTGAATTTGTATTACCAGAAGTTCCCTGACATTTTAGCCCCTTGCTTATTAAAAACTGTTTAATTATGTTTTAGATGGGACAAGTGTATCTTTTTTAAATGCTTTCTGTCACAATATCTGTTATACCTAAGGAAGGGAGACTTTGTGCCTGAACGTCAGACTTCTGATAATATAAGGAGAGTTATTAATCTTCTAAACTATGCTATTATTCCCAAGTTCCCCACTATGATTCAATTTCTAAAACAAATCATTGTAAAACATCTTCAGTATATCCACTCCCTGCAAATTATCCGGATGAACAGATTATAGTTTACTATGAGGATTGTATCTTAAACGGTATACCTTAAAATGTTTTTATTAATATACCATCTATACTATAATTCTAAGTTTTCTGTTTGTATGTCAGAAGCATCGATATCTCACAAACGGCACCACGTAGCACAACACAACTTTCACTGTACATTCTGCGGCGGATTTGTAGGTCAACGCAACTATTTTGAGCTTCCAATGTGACTCACGTCCCAAATTATGGACATTCTAATGTCCAGCAAATCTCTTAGTGCAGGGGCGGGCGGCGTGGCTACTAAGGGAGGGGGAGTGTCAGTGCTTCAGTGCTGTGTGTGTCTGATGTGAGATGTGCAGGGGAGATGTGCTGAAGGGGGTGAGGGGGAGAAAACGGAGTGAGTGGGGGGGAAGAAAATGGAGTGAGTGAAGGGAGGAAGAAAACGGAGTGGGGGGGGGAAGAAAACGGAGTGAGTGAAGGGAGGAAGAAAATGGAGTGAGGGGGGAAGAAAACAGAGTGAGTGAGGGAAGAAAACGGTGAGTGAGGGAAGAAAACGGTGAGTGAGGGGGGAAGGAAACAGAGTGAGTGGGTAGGGAGAAAACAGAGTGAGTTGCTGGGAGAAAACAGAGTGGGGGGAAACAGAGGGGGGGGAGAAAATGGAGTGAGTGGGGGGGAGAAAACAGAGTAAGTGAAGGGGGAGAACACGGAATGAGGGGGCAAGAAAATGGAGTGAGCGAGGGGGGATACAACAGAATGAGTGAGGGGGGAAATGGAGTGAGTGAGGGTGGTAGAAAACGGAGTGAAGTGGGGGAAGAAAACGGAGGTAGGTGGGGGAACAAAACAGAGTGAGTGAGTGGGGGAAGAAAATGGAGTAAGTGAGGGGGGAGAAAATTGAGTGAGTGAGGGAGGAGGAAAAATGGAGTGAGGGGGGGAGAAAATGGAGTGAGTGGGGGGTGAGAAAACAGAGTGAATGGGGGTGAGAAAACAGAGTGGGGGGGAGGAAACAGAGTGAGGGGGAGAAAACGGAGTGAGTGAGGGAGAAGAAAATGGAGTGAGGGGGAGAAAACAGAGTGAGTGAGTGGGAGGAGAAAATGGAGTGAGTGGAATGGGGGAGAAAACTGAGTGAGTGGGGTGAGAAAATGGAGTGAGTGGGGGGGAAATAGAGTGAGTGGGGGGGAGAAAACGGAGTGAGTGGGGGGGAGTGAGTGGGGAGGGAGAAAATGGAGTGAGGGGGGGAGAAAATGGAGTGAGGGGGGGAGAAAATGGAGTGAGTGGGGGGAGAAAACTGAGTGAGTGAGGGGGAGAAAACAGAGTGAGTGAGGGGGAGATAACGGAGGGAGGGAGGGAGGGAGGGGGAGATAACGGAGGGAGGGAGGGAGGGAGGGGGAGAAAACGGAGTGGGGGGGAGAAAACGGAGTGAGTGGAGGGGGGAAGAAAACAGAGTGAGGGGGGAGAAAACAGAGTGAGTGAGGGGGGAGAAAATGGAGTGAGTGAGGTGGAAGAAAACAGAGTGAGTGAGGGGGGAGAAAACAGAGTGAGTGAGGGGGGAGAAAATGGAGTGAGTGAGGTGGAAGAAAATAGAGTGAGTGAGGGGGGAGAAAACAGAGTGAGTGGGGGAAGAAAACTGAGTGAGTGAGGAGAAAATTGAGTGAGTGAGGGGGGAGAAAACAGAGTGAGTAAGGGGGGAGAAAACAGAGTGAGTGAGGGGGGAGAAAACGGAGTGAGATGAGGGGGGAGAAAATGGAGTGAGTGAGGGGGGAGAAAACGTAGTGAGTGAGGGGGAGAAAACTGAGTGAGTGAGTGAGGGGAGAAAATGGAATGAGAGAGGGAGGGGGGAGAAAACGGAGTGGGGGATGAAAACGGAGTGAGTGGGGGGGGAGAAAACGGAGTGAGTGAGGGGGGGAGAAAACGAAGTGAGTGAGGGAGTGGGGAGAAAATGGAGTGAGTGAGGGGGGAGAAAATGGAGTGAGAGGGGAGAAAATGTAGTGAGTAAGGGGGGAGAAAACAGAGTGAGTGAGGGGGGGAACAGAGTGAGTGAGGGGGGAGAAAACAGAGTGAGTGAGGGGGAGAAAACTGAGTGAGTGAGTGAGTGAGGGGGAGAAAATGGAGTGAGGGAGGGAGAAAACAGAGTGATGGTGGAACCGAGTGCGAGGGGGAAACAAAGTGGGAGGGGGAAACGGAGTCAGAGGGGGGACACAGAGTGGGAGGGGGGAGAAAGGAGAGAAAGGTGATAGAGAGATAGGGTAAGGGAGAGAAAGGAGAGAGGGGAAGGGAGAGAGAGAAGGGAAAGGGAGAGAGAGAGATAATATACCATCTATACTATAATTCTAAGTTGTCAGTTTGTTTGTATGTCAGAAGCATCAATATCTCACAAACGGCACCACGTAGCACAATGAAACTTTCACTGTACATTCTGCGGCGGATTTGTAGGTCAACGCAACTATTTTGAGCTTCCAATGTGACTCACGTCCCAAATTATGGACATTCTAATGTCCAGGAAATCTCTTAGTGCAGGAGCAGGGGGGCGTGGGGCGTGGCTACTAAGGGAGGGGGAGTGTCAGTGCTTCAGTGCTGTGTGTGTTTGATGTGAGATGTGCATGGGAGATGTGCTGAAGGGGGGGAGGGGGAGAAAACGGAGTGAGTGGGGGGGGGAAGAGAAAACAGAGTGAAGGGAGGGAAGAAAACAGAGTGAAGGGAGGGAAGAAAACAGAGTGAGTGAGGGGAGGAAGAAAACAGAGTGAGGGGGAAGAATACAGGGTGAGTGGGGGGGGAGAAAACAGAGTGAGTGGGGGGAGGAGAAAACGGAGTGAATGGGGTGGAGAAAACGGTGTGATTGGGGGGGAGAAAACAGAGTGAGTGGGGGGAGGAGAAAATGGAGTGAATGGGGGGGGAGAAAATGGAGTGAGTGAGGGAGGAGGCGAAAATAAAGTGAGAGGGGGGAGAAAACAGAGTGAGTGGGGGTGAGAAAACGGAGTGAGTGCGGTGAGAAAACGGAGTCGGTGAGGGGGGAAGAAAACGGAGTGAGTGAGGGGGAGGAGAAAATTGAGTGAGTGGGGTGGGGGAGAAAACGGAGTGAGTGGGGGTGAGAAACGGAGTGAGTGGGGGGGAGAAAAGGAGTGAGCAGGGAGGGAGAAAATTGAGTGAGTGAGGGGGAGAAAAGAGAGTGAGTGAGGGGGGAGATAACGGAGGGAGGGAGGGAGAGATTACAGAGTGGGGGGGAGAAAATGAAGTGAGTGGAGGGTGCAGAAAACAGAGTGAGTGGGAGGGAAGAAAACTGAGTGAGTGAGGGGGGAGAAAACAGAGTGAGTGAGGGGGAGAGAGAACAGAGTGAGTGAGGGGAGAGAAAACTGAGTGAGTGAGGGGAGAGAAAACTGAGTGAGTGAGGGGAGAGAAAACAGAGTGAATGAGAGGGAGGGGGGATAACGGAGTGGGGGGAAATGGAGTGAGTGAGGGGGGAGAAAATGGAGTGAGTGAGGGAGGGGGAGAAAATGGAGTGGGTGAGGGGGGAGAAAACGGAGTGAGTGAAGGGGGAGGAAACAGCATGAGTAAGGGGGGGAGAAAACGGAGTGAGGGAGGGGGGCGAAAACAGAGTGAGTGAGGGAGAAGAAAACAGAGTGAGTGAGGGGGGGGAAACAGAGTGAGTTAGGGTGGGAGAAAACAGTGTGAGTGAGGGGGGAGAAAACAGAGTGAGTGAGGGGGGGAGAAAACAGAGTGAGTGAGGGGGGGAGAAAACAGAGTGAGTGAGTGAGTGAGTGAGTGAGGGGGGAGAAAACTGAGTGAGTGAGGGGGGGAGAAAATGGATTGAGGGAGGGGGGGAAATGGAGTGAGGGGGGAACTGAGTGAGTGGACAAAACGGATTGAGGGGGGGACGTGTACCAACGGGGGGGGGGGGTGTGGTGGCAGCGGGGGAAGATGTACCAGTGGGGGGGCGGGGAGATAAATTCCCCGGGCGAAGCCGGGTACAAAAGCTAGTTTACATATGAGTACAATATACGCTACTAATATACCCTATAGAATATTATGTGGCATCAAGTACACAAGAAGTGAAGGCAATAATCCCCAAATGCTGAGTTATGGGTAACACATCCGAGTGAGTGATTTTTAGTAGGAGTTAGGGGCCTATGCAGAGAGCAGCGCTAGAATAAATTGGAGAGTTTAAGAAAAAGTAGCTTTAATGGAGAGTTTTTTTCTCCATATGCAGAAAGGGAATAAAACTGCATTTTGAATCCTGTCTGCATATGGAGAGTTTCAACCGGCTTTTTTTTTTCTCCCCCACCGGCCGCCGAGCTCCAGCTTCTTGCTGGCGAAGCAAAATGTTGAAAATCGCGCCATTTTTTTGGCGCGAACAGCCACTAGATGGCGTTCGCGCCTCTCTGAATACGGGCGTTTTCAACACTGGAGAGATTTAGGTTCTCTCCAGCCGCGCGGCGAAATTTGTAAAAAAAAAAAAAAATGGCGCTATTTAATAAACTCTCCATTACCTGCCTTTTTCAAGCTATACTTCGCCAAAAAATGCCGCTTTACCTGCTAGCGCTGCTCTCTGCATGAGGCCCTTAGTGCTCGTTCGGGTGCGTTAACTCATTACGGAGCTTGATGAAAAGCTCCTAAGTAATAAAACAATGACAGCCTTTATTTTCATGAGTTAACCTAACATTCACTAGAGTCTACAGCAGCTGTTTGCAGAAATATTCTAAAAAAAGTCAATACTTTAGAATATAGGTATTGCATGAAATGTACAGTACAAGTAGCACATATCTGTACCAATAATACTGAAGCTCACATGCAAGACACTCCCTTGTTACTCGAGAACCATTGCAAAAAGCCTTAAGCCTCTGACTATCCAGTGATTATAATACATGTATTTGCATTTAATACTTTTTACTGAGAGGACAAGAAGTATGGAGTAGTGATTTTGCATCTGTTGTATATATGTTACACAGCATTTAAACATAGGGATTATTTTTTTAAGTAATGCGACTTCATGAACCTTAGTATTTTACTGACCAGAATATTTGCTTTTGCTAACTAATAGCTTTGTGAGTCTCCAGATGCAGTTAGGGGTGCGACCAGAGTTTTCAAAGTTAATGAACAAAAAGGTAGCTGAGAAAGAAGTAATTCCTCTTAATTGGTGCACACCCTAATAATCCAAATTATGTAAATATCATGTACATTAATAGCATTGATATGATGCAGTGTTCCTGTGAGGAGTCATTAAAATATCCCTTTTATTCAGCTAATTAAAATAAATACAGCTACCAGAAAATAAACCCATGTGAAACAATTGATTATAGAGAGTGCAGCTGTGTCACACCTGAGGTAGCTACCTGGCTTTGCCAGAAATAACGGTGTGTTTGGAGACACTGTGCGGCGCTGTCATAAACTAGCAACAATCACTTGGAATGATATAGCGTTGTAACTAGTAATAATGTGCCCCAAACTATGGCAATCAATAAAAGTATATACACTTATGAATAATGACTTAACGTGTACTAGATTAAAAGAACTGCAGTGTCACTAACTGGGTGAATAAAACTTGCTTGGAGGGCGGTGAGTTGCTGTGTTGAATACAATGATATCTAGGATCTTAACCTCTGTATGGCTTAGAAATTAGATACAAGCTATCAATATTTAAATGTCCGTGCAGGAACTAATACCATTGATACTACGTTTTGATAGCTCATCTAGCCATGGATACATAAATTCTGATCCTATATCATGATGCCATCGTTTGGAGCACATTATTACTATAGATGTGGCCTGCTTTTTTGCCCGCTACGCCACGCGGTTTCCTGAGCCGTGTCTGTGCCTTTGGCGCTATTTCGACCAAAATTTCTGCGAGTTATCCACGATTTAACCGGGGTTAACAGTGGGCAGAATGCAGGCAGAAACTGAAATTTGGCGTCGTCCGCAATACCGTCCGGAAACTCAAGTCGGCGATCATGAGTTCTTGTGTCTTAAAAATCTAATTTGATAGACCACACAGAACCGCTTGCTTTTAAAGGTTTTTAAAGGCTTCCCAAAAGAGCCCCCCTAGGGTTATCCCTGCTTCAGCACAGGAGGCTCAACCTGTCCTTTCACTTATTCCTGTTCATGTGTATACGATCTATGTACTGATGACATACAGTATATACAGTACTACTGAGTTAATGTAATTTACTGGTAAAGGGTACAATATGTGTGTGTGTGTGTGTGTGTGTGTATATGTATGTTTATATATAACAGTGCTACGTGTGTGTATAACTGTACTGTGCCA
Source organism: Ascaphus truei (assembly GCF_040206685.1). Lineage (NCBI taxonomy): Eukaryota > Metazoa > Chordata > Amphibia > Anura > Ascaphidae > Ascaphus > Ascaphus truei. The sequence goes on from NC_134486.1 coordinate 27,316,509, forward strand.
TAACATACAGTATATATGTGTATATATTTACATATGATATATTTTCATATATACACATATTTATACACACACACACACATTTAGATATATATGTGTGTGTGTACACCTGTACTGTATCATACCATAAAACTTGAACACAACAAAAAGGTATTTATAAAAAAAAACTTTATTTTCAAGAAAACAGTAAAAGAAAAAAACAGTATTACAAAAATACAAGTAGTCTCTCTATCCATTCAGGTACATTTTATTTTCTTCTCCACAGCCTGATCTGAAGACTGGTGCCTAGAGTACAGTTCATTTCCGGGAGAATTTTTTTATATTCAAATTAAGTAATGTTGTCTTTCACCGATTTGACTATTAGCGAGTCCAGAGCTTTGAGCTTTGATTTCGTACATAATTCTTTTCCGTAAATTCCAAGGGAGCACTGTATTTCCCTTCTTTCCATCAAAATTCACTACAATGACCCACTGATTGTACAGCCTAAAACTGACGTGGTGTTTCAGAATGAGAAGTGCAAATTTGGCCACCTTTCCATCACAACTCTGTATGCTGTGCGGAAGGTCAGTTACTGTGATGTCTGGGATCACCATCGGCTCAGATCGTGTCAACTGTGCCAATTGCAGTTGTACTATGCTGGGTGCAGCGGGTGGTGGAGCGTGGGTACTTATGTCAGTGGGTGAGGGTACTTGCACTGTGCTGATTGTCACCTCTGGTGTCATTTGCAACTGTACTCTCTGTGGTGTAGCGGGTGCTTCTGGCTGTGGGTGAGGGTAGAGTGTCTGGGAGGATGCTTTCCTCCAGGCATACCTGTGCTCTTACCTGTATAGAGACATGTTCCCACCAACATATTCATGGCCAATTGAAAATACGAATTGGGATGCATAATACCAAACTATGGTCTGAATATGTTCAGATATTGACTCTTTTAACGGCTGTATGAAGATGATGGAGTCAGTCACACAGTATAGTACCATTTATTTAATGCCTCTTTTTTACTAAATATAATTTCATCCCCATCATGATATATATTTCACGGAAGAATGCACAGTCCCAATTAATTTTATAGTTCTGAGATGGCTAAATGAAAAGAGCTTTCACTTCTTTATCTGTATCTATTAAATAGCTTTTCAACTAAATAAACAAATTGCATTTTGAGCTATATTGGTACATTGATATCATTTGAAAAATACTGTAGTCAGACTTACGATCATCACTGAAGTCATCCACTAGTATAATTTCATGGATAAGGTGCATAGGCGTTCGATTTAACACACTGTAGAGAGAATACAAGGATATTAGGATAACCGCAGATAAGAAAATCTTTGTTCAGGAAAATAAACAAAATAAGAACATTTTTGTTCTGTGGCCATTCATGTACTGGAAGCAATGTGCAACATTTCATTCCCATGTGGAATTAACCTTACTGTATTGAATTGTGTGCATTTTGATTTTAGACTTCAATCTTGCTTTCTATTCCATTTTCTTCCTCGACTGTTCTGCTTAAATCTGTATAAAAAGCTGTTTTACTATTCCAATCACAGTTACAGAACCTGCTCTCTTGACCGTGTACTATAAAGCTATTGTAAATATTGAACTATCATAGACTTGGCATGTCTCCTAACATACAACCACTTCTTTGGCATGGCTTTTTACATTCACTGTTCTTATACTGTACCTGTAGTGTATTGTTATCATTATTTTCTTATGCGCACACACGTGTAACACGCTGAGCAATTTGTTGATACAGTACTTTGTTAATTAAGATATCAATATCTGATATTAAGGAAGCATTATACAGTAGATCCCTCTCCAATGTGCCAATAACATTAGAAACACAGAGTTATACTGTTGGTCTATGATCCAAAACTGTGAATCTTTTTGGTTCATCCTGAAGTGACTAATTATAATAATAATTTATAATTCATCAGTTTATTTCCATGTTCTAAGTCCATACCATTCACATAATATTATAGGATTTGAAATACAATAATTTGGAATATAATGTGATTTCCTGTCTATCAGGCGTCTCCCATATTTTCTAAGAGGTGCGATACAATAGGACACCGTCCATGCTGGAAGACACCATGCAGTCAATATTTACCACGCTGTCTGGGCAGGGGTGCGCAAACTGGGGGGCGTAAGATTTTCTGGGGGGAATGCGGCAGTTACAGAGTTCCCGCACGCTCCCCCAAGGCATTTAAATTAAGTGCCGGGGGACCATGCGAGGCCTCTGTAACAAACTTACCTTGCCTTCCAGCGATGCATCGTCAGGGTAACCCGGCATCCAATGACGCCGCGGGGTCACGTGACATCATGTTGCCATGGCGATGTGACGTCACATGACCCTGAGGCGTCATTTGAACGGGGTGAGCGAGCCAGGGAGGAGGGCAGGCAGGGGTGTGCAGAGGTAAAGGTTTGCGCAGCCCTGTTATAGAGTAGTAAATCTGAGTAAATATGGCCCATGGAGTCCTCTAGCAGTGGAAGGTGTATTATGTAAAAGCACTGCTTAGTAGATATGATCCTGTGTCCCTAAATGCCATGTCTTCCACGTGCTACTCCATAGGAAACCTTTCAGCACCACTAAATAAATATTACCCCTTCAGGCCATTCAAGTTAACCATTTGCATGCTGGAGGGGCCACGGTCCTTCTGGCACAGTGCGATCACATAATCGCTGCATCACTGATGATGAGAACAAAAGCAGTTCCGGCTCTGGCCAGATTGTCTTCAGTGCTCCCCTAGAAGAATAAGCTTAAAACCCATGAAGTAGCCATGAGACCCAGTGGCTTGGTGGCTACATCATGGGGTACTTAAAGGATTAATTGGCTGTAAGGAGTCTACCAGCACCAGAACATGTCATAATATAGCACTGTTTAGCACAAAATCCAGTTTGACTCATATTCACGAACCAGTTTTATTCAACAAGACAGCGGTGCACAAACTGGTGGCGCGAGACTGAGTGTGGGGGGCGCGGGGTTTACAGAGGCCCCGCGCGCTTCCCGAAGGCACTTAAATTAAGTGCAGGGGGAGCTGCAGGTACTCTGTAAACCTATCTTACCTTGGCTCCAGCGGCTTCTCACACTCGTTGCCATGGCAATGTGACGTCATGACGCCGGAGCCCACGCCGGAGCAGGGGTGATGGGGGGCGCGGAGGTGAGGGGACCAGGGATAAAAGTTGCGCCCCCCTGCAATAAGTCATCTTTTAAGTGAATCAGCATAAAGGTGCAATCCCTCTTAGCTGGACAGAAAAGTACTTTTTGCAAAGAATGTAACACCCTAAAGTTTGTCTGCTTCCATTTTTTGGGAAATTAATTGCAAACTTAATTTTTTTAAGGCATGTGAATGAGATTTACTATTAGCCCACCCTGTCCTTATCAGAGAGCCAATAAATATAAGGGTGTGGGGAGAGGGATAAGCTCTGGCTGAGCAAGCACTAGCTACACAGGGACATCAGATAAAAGGGAGAAGTCAGGGGAAATGAAACCCCTTCCATGTCTCAGCTTAGCAAGTTTACAAACGGAGTTTAAAAAATGGTTTAGAACTGCATATAGATGTCAGACTGAAGTAAAACTAGACATTAAAAATGATATGGAGCGTAAAAAATAGTGACAAAACCGCTCCACCGTATGTGCAGCAAATAAAAATACCATGTTAGATTTAGGTAAGAAATGTATCAATCACCCAGATGCCAGCTCTTAGACCAGCGGTATCTAACCTGTTTTTGGTGAAGGAGCCCTATGTGAAATTCTGAGGAACCCCCAACCCTCTGTAATAGCGCATCTGAGATAAGATGCATTGTAAGAAACCTCAACCTCTCTAATAGTGCATCTGATATCAGATGTATTGTAAGGAACCTGAACCTCTCTAATACCGCGTCTGATATCAGATGTATTGTAAGGAACCTCAACCCTCTCTAATAGCATGTCTGAGATCAGATGCATTGTAAGGAAGCCCAACCCTCTCTAATAGCGCGTCTGAGATCAGATGCAATGTAAGGAACCCCCAACCCTCTGTAATAGCGCGTCTGAGATCAGATGCATTGTATGGAACCCCAACCCTCTCTAATAGCGCGTCTGAGATCAGATGCATTGTATGGAACCCCAACCCTCTCTAATAGCGCATCTGAGATCAGATGCATTGTATGGAATCCAACCTTCTCTAATAGCGCGTCTGAGATCAGATGCATTGTAAGGAACCACAACCCTCTCTTATAGCGCGCCTGAGATCAGATGCAGTGTAAGGAACCCCAACCCTCTCTAAAAGCGCGTCTGAGATCAGATGCATTGTACGGGACCCCAACCCTCTATAATAGCGCGTCTGAGATCAGATGCATTGTAAGGAACCCCAACCCTCTCTAATAGCGCGTCTGAGATCAGATGCATTGTAAATTCAGCTGTATTTTCTACCATTTTCAAATGACCTGAAAATTGCAGGGAACCCTTTAGGGTTGCCCGGTGAACCCACAGGTTCCTTAGACATATCCCTGGCATTAGTTCACTTTGGTCCTGGGAGGCATTACTTTTTTCATTAATATTATTAATATCTGTGTTTTGTTGTGTTTCATTGTCATGTGGTGATTTAGATTGTAAGATCAGTTAGGATTATTAAAGGAAATTCATTGTAATGTAGTGTGTCTGTATGGAGAAGTGTTGTTTGTAGGACCGTATGGTTTTGATAACCCTTCTACATTTATTTGTATATTGGTTCATCATGTGTGTGTATATACTGTGTGTGTAATATATATATATATATATATATATATATATATATATATATATATATATATATATATATATATATGCAAATATAACTGTATGCTCATCTGCATGTCTAAGGCAGGTCTGCAACCCCGCTTTTCCCCATTATCACCCAGCATACAGCACTTCCACTGCAGCAAGGGATTCTGGGAAATGACATGCAAATGAGCACACAGTGTCACTTTTTGCCTCAATAACCATTTTTAACATGGTTCCCTATAGGCTTAAGCTTGCTGCATGGTCACAGCTTTGAGCACAGCCAGGGTTAAGGTGCATACCCAGAAAACCACCCACAGACAGCCGTTTCGACCTTGATGGGTCTCATCAGTGTGGGGTTGATTTTACTGGGAATGCAAGAGAGGCAAAAAGTGACACTGTGTGCTCATTTGCATGTCATTTCCCAGAATCCCTTGCTGCAGTGGAAGTGCTGTATGCTGGGTGATAATGGGGAAAGGTGGGGTTGCAGACCTGCCTAAGACATGCAGATGAGCATACAGTTATATTTGCATATTTGCTTTCCTGTGGAGGGTTTTTGTCACTTTTTTTACTCACCATAACTTAACTCAGTATTATGGTTTTTTATATATATAATATATATATATATATATATATATATATATATATATATATATATATATATATATATATACACAGTATATATATATATTATATATATATATATATATATATATATATATATATATATACTGTATATGTATAGGGATTGTTATTATATATATACTGTATATATACAGTATATATATATATGTATATATATACATATATATTTATTTATCTTCATGTATTTATTTATTTATTTAGATTTATTTATTAATTGTGGGGCTGCTGTGCGTGATTTTTTTTTATTGTGGGTAGCGGGGGTGGGTGAAGGGGGTGTTTGGCCCTTGGTGTGAGTTTAGGACTTGCGGGGGGGGGGGGGGTTGCGGCTGCACTTAACCCCTTCACGGCCGTAGCAGTTAATACCGCTACGGTCGTGAAGGGGTTAAGTGCACCTGCTACCCCCCGCAAGCCCTAAACAACCAAAGTTGGGGCTACTACCCCCTTCACCCACCCCAACTACCCACAATAAAAAAAATTCACACACAGAAGCAGCACAATTAAGAAATAAATCTGAATAAATAAATAAATAAATGAATATAAATAAATATATTTAAAATACATTTTTATTCATAGTGTAGATGTGCAGGGGGTCTCCGGAGCTGAACCGCTTTGGTTTTAGGTCTGGGGACCCCCTGCTTCCCGAGATACAGGCCCCTTTAAGGGGTGCCGGTATCCCTCTGCTTGGTTTACGTGATTGGGACCTTTAAATGTAGAGGGATACCGGCACCTCATAAAGGGGCCTGTATCTCGTGAAGCAGGGGGTCCCCGGACCTGAAACCAACGCGGTTCAGCTACGGAGAACCCCTGCACATCTACACTATGAATAAAAATGTATTTTAAATGTATTTATTTATTTATTTATTTAGATTTATTTATTTATTTTTTGGGCGGCTCCTGTGTGTGAGTTTTTTTTATTGTGGGTAGCGGGAGTAGGTGAAGGGGGTATTAGCCCCAACGGTGGTTGTTTAGGGCTTGCGGGGGGGTAGCGGGAGGGGTTAACCCATTCATGACCGTAGCGGTATTAACTGCTATGGCCGTGAAGGGGTTAAGTGCACCCGCAACCCCCCCGCAAGTCCTAAACTCACACCAAGGGCCAAATACCCCCTTCACCCACCCCCGCTACCCACAATAAAGCGGGCACGGTGAGTTAACCCCTTCATTGCCTTAGCGGCTATATGCTATGGTAATGAAGCAGCATTTCTGTATTTTTAATAATATTGTGCAGGAGCAGGGGGTTCCATGAGCATTCATTTCTGGCTCAGGGAACCCCCTGCTCACTGTACAATATTATTAAAATACAGAAATGCTGCTTCGTTACCATAGCACATAGCCGCTAAGGTAAGGAACGAGTGTTTATTTATATATGTGTTTTATTTATACTGTACATGTGCAGAGGGTCTCCGGAGCAGAAACGTTTTTGTTTTAGGTCCGGAGACCCCCTGCTCCCCGAGATACAGGCCCCTTTAGGGGGTGCCGGTATCCCTCTGCTTTGTTTACATGTCGCGGTCACGTGATCGGGACCTTTAAATGCAGAGGGATACTGGCACCTCATAAAGGGGGCCTGTATCTCGGGGAGCAGGGCATCCCCCGACCTGAAACCAACGCGGTTCAGCTCCGGAGACCCCCTGCACATGTACACTATGAATAAAAATGTATTTTAAATAATTTTTAATGTGCCGATGTTTGCGCAGAGAGAGCAGCGGTTCTCTCTCTGCTGCAAGCACATCTCGCCAGGGGACGGCCTACAGTATCATTGATGTGCATATACAGTACTGTATGTGTACAGTACTGTATGTTAGGGGTTATAGGGGTTGTTGTTATACAGTATATATATATATATATATATATATATATATATACATATACATATACATATACATATAAATATATATACTGCATTACAATTCATGAATTTATGCCATCTGGCGGACACGCGAAGCATTGCAGCCTAGTAAATCCTGAACCATTATCAATTAACACATCAACCGCGCGTCAGCCGGGCATGCTCCTGGCTGGCAGGCAAAAGGAGCCCGGCATGCTCCGGGTGAACAGTGTGGCATTCCAGGAACATGCCAGGTACAAGCCAGTGAGTAGTAAGAATAAAGTCTGCCGCAGCAGTAAGGAACTCCAACCCTCTCTAATAGCGCATCTGAGATCAGATGCATAGTATGGAATCCAACCCTCTCTAATAGCATGTCTGAGATAGATGCATTGTAAATTCAGCTGTATTTTCTACCATTTTCAAATGACCTGAAAATTGCAGGGAACCCTTTAGGGTTGTCCGGCGAACCCACGGGTTCCTAGGAACCCCTGTTGAAAAACACTGCCTTAGACATATCACTGGCATTAGTTCACTTTGGTCCTGGGAGGCATTACTTGTTTCATTAATATTATGGGTGGGCACTTTGACTTGTTTTTTTTTTTTTTTTAATGTCTGTGTTTTGTTATTTAGTATTTTTCGGGTTTTTGTTCTTTCATCTCTCCCATATTTGATGATTTGAATGCGAATGCAAACAAGGAGAAAAAGGACCCCAATATGAGAGCACTCGGTAGAAGTATATATATATATATACACGTGAGGAGACACTGGTTGCTGATTACGCACAATACGTCTCTTAGAGGCAAGTTAGGTGGTATATTAAGTAAATTAAAACAATTAAAACAATTTTATTCTGAGCTATACTCAAAGTTAAAATAAATGAGGAGATAAACACACAAACAACTAGTCCTTACACGTTAGGATACTACACCTGCTCAGAGAAATAACTAATTAACTAAATAACTAATTAAAACTGATGCTTCAGATGCGCTGCGGTCATACAGGGGTAGACTGAGCTACTTTATCAGTCTCATAAATCCTAATGGATCGGTATGTTGCCACTTCACATGATAAATATATATTCAAGCCTTAGGGCCAATATACTAAGGTACCCCGAATGATTGTGATGTGGTTTAACGTCGCCGTCGATAGAACTGGAGCTAAAATCACTGGTTCTAAAGTTCCACGTGTATAACACGTACCCCAACGTTCAGCCCTTGTGAAAATAAGCATGGGACCCTGGGTGAGTCTAATGTGTAGTTCATTTCAGGCCGCTAGGTACATTGTCTGGCCATGACTTTTAAGAGCTAGTCTAGCTATCTGTCAATGTGACCAGAAGCCTACGGGTAATGCTGTATACTGGTACCCTATTTCACAGACTGCTTCGGTATCAACAGAGATGGTAGGTCTGCAGGTAATTGTTCTCTTGCTACTGTCTTGCTTTTCGTGAGTAGAATATGGACACCGTTATGCGTGTTGAACCCCGAGTGAGCCTGGTATGTGGTCCGCTCAGAGTCACTGCTTACACGACTTGGATAGTATCTGTCTGCAGAGTGGGAAGCAGGTATTAGCTCAGTTAATGGGGAAGTGTCCCTAACCGAGTCGGGGCCTAGCTGGGGCCTAAGGGTGGATTTACTAGGCCTAGTCTCAGAGCCCCTGACTCTGAGACACTACCTGCTTGATCCAGCTCCTGGGAGTAATGACCGCCCATCCTTAATGCACTGCGCATTTGCCAGGTGTAGCAAGATGGCCACCGCTAATCTGAAAACCCTTTGTGCATGCGCGACCATGCACGGCACTTCTAAAATGGTAGCACCCTTCCCGGCATCCCGCCGAGGTGCAATGGTGACTGCGTCGCCCCTACAATCCTCCTGACTGCCCGGTGAGTTCCCCACTTGTAGCGGAGGTAAGGAGGGCTAAAAACGAGGTCCAGGCTACAGGTAATTTCGTGACATAACTGCACAGTCAAATGTGTTTATTCCAATTTAAATTTAACAGAGGATATTCAAGCAAAAGAGGAAATGAGGTAACAGGAACAGATATAGATTTCATACATCCCAGTATGTGGATCCACAAACCTTCCATGCAGGGGCGTAGCTATAGCTATAGCCTGAGCAGCCAAGGCTCTTTGGGGGCCCGCTCTCCCCGCCTGTTGGCAGAAGCAGGTGGGAGGAGATTATGGTACGCGGCTGTGGAGGCGTTGGAGGATTATGGGAGCAGCGGCGGGGCCCCAGCGTTGATCAGAAGAGCAGCCGGCAGTGGAGGTAGGAGTTGTACTGAGGCAAGCAGGATAGCCGAGGAGAAGCACGCCTTTCTCACTTATGGTTTTTGCTGCCACAGCGCTCTCCTCGTGCTCTCCTGCTTGCCTCAGTACAACTCCTACCTCCTCTGCCAGCTGTTCTTATGATCAACGCTGGCGGCCCGCTGTCACTTCCATCATCTCCCCGCCGCTACTTCCATCATCTCCCACAAAAGGTAGGTATGGGAGAGAGAGCTGAGGGAGAGAAAGAGAGAGTGAGAGCTGACAGGGAGACAGAGAGAGCTGATGGGGAGAGAGAGCTGATGGGGAGACAGAGAGATGAGGATGTAGAGGGATAGAGCTGAGGGTGGAGAGGGAGAGAGCTGAGGGGGAGAGGGAGAGCTGGTGATGGTGAGGAGGAGGGGGGAAATGATAGGGAGAGAGAAAGCTGGTGATGAGGAGTGGGAGAAATAATGAAGGGGAGAGAGATAACTGGTGATGATTAAGAGGGGGAGAAATGATGAAGGAGAGAGAGCTGGTGATGGTGAGGAGGAGGGGGAGAAATGATGAGGGAGGGAGAGAGCTGGTGATGGTGAGGAGGAGAAATAGAAGGGGAGAGAGTGAGCTGGTGATGGATGGTCAGGAGGAGGGGAGAAATTATGAAGGGGAGACAGAGAGAGCTGGTGATGGTGGGGAAGTGGGGGATAGAGATCTGGTGAGGAGGAGGGGGAGAAATTATGAGGGGGAGAATTTTTTTTTTTGGCCCGGGGCCCCGCGCATTTCTAGCTATGCCACTGCTTCCATGAATAAAGCACTTGCTCAATTGCAAGTCCTGGGGGGTGGGGAGGCAAGTTCCATATACCATTCTTTAAAGCTAGATGCAGTGCAATTGCAGTTATCTTGTTGGGGTTTTTTTTTGCACGTAGCCAGGAAGAAAACTTGTACAGTTTGTACAGTAGTCAAGGAAGAAGAATTCGGACACTCCAATTCAGGCACTTTGGTGAAGAAAAAAAGTGTTTGACAAAGGTCCCAGAGGAGCGAAACTTAAATTGTGCTTTTTCCTGCACCAAAGACCATTGGAGTGACTGGATTCTTCTTCCTTGACAGTCCGCAGCCCCCTCCTAATGATAAAGGACCTGCTTTTGTAATATAAACAAATCTGGATGAAAATGGAAAAAAACATTGGACTTTTTTCTTTAAATGTAGAAAAGCTCCTCGTGCAGGGAAAGGGTTAAATAAAAGAGCTAGTGAGTGAACCCTTCAGTTTATTCAAAGTCAAATATTAATTGTGCCAAATATGAGACAACGTGAAAAAGAGTTGCAGTGAGAATAGGTCATACTTACCCTATTACTCAGAAATAGTACAGTGATAAAGTAAAATACCAGGTTGTTTTTAATTCCGGTATATGGAAATAGGCATGTACATTTATTTGAGATAAAACCATCTATTGTGTTAGGATTAGAATGTTTTATTTCGGAGAGTTACGTTATCAAACCTTTTAAAGATAACACGAATTGCTATAAATGCCCAGAGAAATTTTTCCAAGAAGAAGGCAGATATAACATAATTGAGCAAAAGTAATTTGGTCGCACATAATTGATGGATACATCGAGAGAGTAGGACATCTGCTGAAATAGACCTTTTTTAACTGATAAAATCATAACCAGTCTCAGTAGTGGCAATAATTTCCAATAGACCAGTACGTTATTTCTATTAAACTACAGTTTTGTCCAGAGTTATATTTAATATATACATTGAACCATGTACTACAGCTACACAATTCATAACCTCTGAACGACCCTGGGCTCCTTTGCCCATTACAAACGCGGCATCTGTGGATTCTATACATTTTTCGAGGTACTAAAGCCTTTAAATGTAGAGGATTCAGGAGTAGAATATTCAGAGTTCTTTATGAACTTTTGCTCTAACGACTAGTAGAAATACGTCTTATTTCTGGTTAGGCCACAGTAAATATCTCACTGTGGATGACAGTTTGCTGTTTTTACAGACTGGAGAATCCAGTGGACAGGGACATTTAAGTTTTAAGAGCAATTCTGGCAAAATATGTACAGTATGTACTGTATGTATATCTTTATTTGTATAACGTCATCCATGTACAGTACATAGCGCTTTACAGCAGTAATACACGTGACATAATAGGAGAAATAAAATTAATAAGAGCTTTAGACATAAAAGTAACATTAGGAAAAATAGTTCCTTCCCACGAGGAGCTTACAATCTAAGTGGTAAATTGGGAAAACCTACAGAGACAGTGGGAGGGTGTGATGGTAAGTGCAAGGGGTAATGGTAAATGCATATTAGATGTATAGTATCAGCCAAGGGAGCTGCCCAAATGCTTCAGTAAATAGGTGTGTTTGAAGACAGAAGACATCCTTGAGCAGAACGCAAGAGTCGGACGACAGGTGTATAGCGAGATATTAGAGCTTAGATGTTAGGAGAGGCAGAGGAGTGTATAGTCATAAAAGAGAGAAGGAGAATTTGTAAGTAATATGGGATTTAATAGGAGGCCAGGAGAGGGATTTTAGCAGGAGAGACGCTGAGACAGATTTAGGAGTAGAGATAGGCGAGTCCGCCAAAATCCGTCTCCCGGATTTTCGCTGATGTTACCCCCAAAATCCGTTCCACGGTGTAAAATCCGCAGACGGATTAGGGCGGTTTCAATCCACGCGGATTCATCAAAAACTGCCTTTGGGTAAAACCCGTGGACAGATTTGTAGAATCCAATCCGCGGATTGCTAAATCCTTTCGGAATCCGAGGAGTGTATTAATAATAATAATAATAAAAAATCCGCAGAACGTGAATTACCCTTTTTGAAATTGATCCGCTGAAATCCGCGGCCAAAGAAACCGGCCGATCCCCTACGGATTCCAATTTGCCAAAAATATTTGCCCATCTCTATTTAGGAGTCAAATGATTCTACCGGCATTATTTAGGATAGATTATATGGGAGACAGGTGAGTGGTAGAAAGGCCTGGGGGACAGTAGAAGGTTACAATAGTTGAGACAGGAGAGAATGAGGGCCTGCGGTAGTTTTAGCAGTAGGGAGACCGAAGAAATGGTGTATCTTTACAATGTTACAGAGTACAAACCAACAGGTTCTAGCAACATTGTGAATGTGGGATTCGGTTTCTGCTGCTTTGTTTTAATTGTGACAAATAACTTTACTTCTGCACATAGAGAGACCAGTATGTGCAGATGCTTTAAGGATCACTGTAGACGTACGTTCACAGAGGTACACAATTGGAGTCGTTATAATGTGAAGTTATAATAGGCTTTATTGTGCCTTTTCCTTTTCATCAGGAAATTATCCAAACACAGGGGGGAACAAAGCTTCCATTCACTTGGGAGTATTTCTAGTGAAATTCTTGCAATTATTACACATCTCCATTAGTTAAGCATTTCTCCCATCCCAAACACATAGCATGCAAATAAGCAGATATAAGCAGTCTCTTAATAATGAAAGTCTTATCTGTTTATCAGCTGTAGAGTAAGCTTCTCTGCTCTCCTGGAACCGCACCCGTGCGTGCACAGAAAAATACCAGCATCCAGGTTTAGAAGTCTTATTGCGTGTCTTGCAATCAGCTCTGCTGTGTGGCTGGCAGAACTCAAGACATTGTGGTGTCTCCAAAGGTCAGCTCTCAGTCAGAGCTAAAGAGAGTCAGTTCCTGTCTCAAAGGCAGGCTTTTTGTAACCAATCTAATCAGGCAGGTGGTGTTTAGTAATTAACTACCACACTGCTAGATTAAAGGAACATTACTGAACAGGGATAAGTCCCCTGTTACAATCACATTAACACTATATTATTGTAGTATAATTACATTAAATATTACAAAACTATTTGACAGGCAAGAGAAAAACATCCTTGGAAGACACATGCAGAATGGATTTCTGTCTCCAACTGACCCTCTGCTTAGTAATTTCAACTCCTAACACCTCGGCAGGACAACTGATTAGAAATACCATTTGTTTTTATGTGCCTCACATGTGCTAATTGAGCTGTCTGGGTAGAACTTAATTCAGTCATGTGACTTGGTAGATCTATATAACTAGAGACAGGCTAGGGAAGCAGCATCTATAAGGGTAGCAGCATCCCATCTTTAAAGAGGCCCTTTTAAAAGTGCAAGCAGTGTGAATTTACCAGGGAGTTCAACAGGAGTTAACAAGTGGACAACACAACACCTTCTGGCCCTGATTCCTGAATTCAAACTATGCTGGAAAGGAGGACATTATCTATCCCAGAATGCACATCTCAACACTAAACTATTGCTGCCATGCCGGCTCTACTATTTACATTCGCTCTGACTTCACTTCTTTTCAAAATATGCGCTTCTTCTACCAGCCCCATTTCGTCTCTAACTCTATTCATTTATCTACACCTCGCCTTCTTTTGACTCTTCTCAGTTCATATAAACTCCTTTCCTACCTACGCCCTCTGACTCTACACAGTTATAGCCCCTGCACTAAAACACACCCCCACAAATCATCCTCACACATTCTCTTTATTTTTATGCTTCTCCTCCTTGCTTCTGGGGATCTCTTCCATTCCTGGTCACTGTCTTATTTCTACACGCTCTCGTCCTTGCCTCCCACATGCAACTTCTACTCCTTCTGCTGTCAATCCCTCTAACCTCATATCCATCCCCTGTCACCCTCTCTCCTCTCTCCCTTTCTCCTGTCCCCTTTGGAATGCTCGCTCCTTTTCTAACAAGTTCCTCTCTGTGCATGACTTCTTTTTCTCTCACTCTCTGCTCCTATTTGCTATAACTGAGACTTGACTCACTCAGTCTGATTCTGCACTGTTATCTACCCTCTCTTATGGTGGCCTTTCTTTCTCCCACACTCCGCACCCTGATGGCAAGGGTGGAGGCGTGAAGCTCCTTCTCTATCTGCCTTTACAGAACCCTTCCTATTCCTCCCTCTCTTTCTTTTCCCTCCTTTGAGGCTCACACTGTCCAGCTTTTACCTCCTCTCTCTGTCCACGTGGCGGTCATCTAACGCCCACCTACCTCTACTCATCCCCCTTCTGTCTTTCTCTCTCACTTTGAATCCTGGCTCTCCTTTATTTCTTCTGTTCTTCTCCTTGGGGACTTCAACTGCCATTTTGATGACCCCTCTCTCCCTTGGGCTTCCCGCTTTCTCTCTCTAACCTCTTCTTTTGGCCTTCAACAGTGGACTGCAGCCAGCACCTACAAGGATGGCCACTACCTAGACCTGGTTTTCACTAAAATCTTTTCTCTCTCCGATTTCTCCATTTACACATCTCCTCTCTCTGACCATCATCTCATCCAATTTTCTCTCACTTCTCCCATTCTCCACCTCCATCTACCTTTCGTTTCTACAGAAAATTGCGTTATATTAACAAACCATCTTTTGATTCCATTTTACGCTCCTCCCTCTCCTCTCTCAGCTCTGCTGCAGACCCTGACAACCTGGTCAGGAACTACAACTTTGCCCTATCCTCCGCTCTTGATCTACATGCCCCACTTTCTCTCTGTCATTCTTGCCCTTCTAACCCCAGACCAAGGCTAAATTTCCACACACGTGTAACACCCTCCCCCCCCAAGGGAGATAGTGTTCGTGGTGCTCACCTGCAGGTAGCGAGGAGCCTGGACCTCCACGCCTCCACCTGCAAGGGCTCTGTCCGAGGTAGGGGTGACCCCTTGCAGGAACTTGTAGATCAGTAACTTATCACAGACTGCCAGGAACTTTGCAAACTGGTTGAGATTTATTGTCAGCAGGATCAGCATGAACAAACAGCAACAATCAGGACAGGTTTTAGCTCCCTGTAGGTCATCAGAACTAGCACCTCAAACTACCCCTTCCATGTGTAGGCTGGTTTAACCCCCTCCCATGTTAGGGTAGCTGCTCTTGGTCTCCTTGCTCGAAGACCCCACAGTTACGAATCTCCCTCCTCTATGCTCTGTGCAAGGAGAAAGGCTTACCCTTTATTCTCCTGCCTGATGATATATCCTGCGGCTCTGCTTGCCTTCCCTGGGTCTATACTCTGGCACAACTGGGCCCCACTTAACCCAGCTCACCTTTTCAGGCCTTTCCACTCAGGACCTCATGACACACCTAATCCTAAAGGGCGGTTCCCCAATGTATATACCCTGGGGGTGTGAACCTTGCCTTCCCAAGTCTCTGGGCAAAACAAAGTGTTGCACATTATCACCTCACTGCGTGCATACGGAAGCAATAATGTCTCCATTACCAGAAGGCCTAGTAGTTGCCCCAAAGGGAAAAGTCTTCAACTGGGAGAAAAGGAAAAGTCGGAAAGAGAGTGACATCGGACGTCTCCAATGAAGATGCTAGTGCACTAATTGTGCACAGGCCACTCCACAAGAAAATGTTGCATTGGGGATGGGGATATGTCACAGAGTCATTATCTCTATGTGCTGGAGTAGTGCAGCTAGTGTGCTTTCTAGCCTACAGACAGTTAAACCCCTCCTGGAGAGGCTAGATGCACCTGCAGCTAATTAATCAGACCTGAATGAACAGGGTTTTAAAGGCAGAAAGGAAGCTGCCTAGGAGAGATTGATTTTCCTCAGCCAGGGGAGAGAGAGACCTTGCCAAACCATGAGGGACCCTGGTTGCTCTGGTTCCCCAGCCCTTCCGGAAGCCAGGCCGAGGTTTGCCATGACGGCCAACAAGCTGCTAGACGGATGTACAAGGAACCGGCATTCCAATCCTGCTGAGGGAACTACCTGGAGACCCTGGGAGGGATTCTCCAGCAACTATCAGTTACAGACTTTTTGTATTGTATTGTATGTCTTTATTTATAGAGCGCCAAAAGTGTACTCAGCACTTCACAAAGAATACAGTACAGGGAATTATAATAATACAAGTACAGCAAAATCAGACAATAGGAAAGGAAATCCCTGCCCCGAAGAGCTTACAATCTAAGAGGTTTGATGGGGAACTTACAGAGACAGCACGTGAGGGAATAAGTGCTGTAGGTGGCAGTGCTTGGCCACAATGGGTGGTAGGAGTGTTGGTGAATATCCATGAGTGCAGGCTGTTAGGATGCTTTGTCTGGTGAGTTTTAAGGTTAGTCAGTATTAAAATGAGAGGATTAACATAATTTACAGGGGAAAAGATGGCAGGGAGGCATGGGTGGACTTTATATTTTCATTTCAGATATTTACCTAGTATTGTTTTATCTGGATGTAAGTTAGCTACCTAGGTGGCTAGCTAGGGATATGATGTCTAGTCAGTCTCCAAAGGGGAGTAAGGTTTTATTTTATGCTTTATTTTCTTAAAGGGACAGAGTGCCCATTATTTTATTGTTATTGTGGACTATTAAAACCACAGGAGCTTAAAGCCTAACACCTTGTCGGACTCTTACTGACCCCGACGCGAGGCCGTCCTGCCACAATACATACATACATACATGACCCCTTATACTGCTGAGGTCACATGACCCCTTATACTGCCATTTTTGCGTATGTTTCATCAAGTGTGAAAAACAAATCCCGAAAATGCTAAATTAAAGTAATACATGCGCATATATTTACCATGCACACTGTAAAAGTAACTATGTCACAAAGGGACACTTCATTAAATAATGGCTGACCATTTGGAACAAGGCAAAATGAGGCAGGGAGGCCAGGTGAATAGAGGATAAATATAAAAGGCACACATTCAGCATTATAAACTTACATACAATGCTCTGAACTGTAATGTACTGTGGTTTATTATAATTTATTCTGTGTGCTACAGAAGCCTCTGAGAATGATCTGTGGAATGTGAAAAAAGAATAACACTTTCAATTTTCTTTTCTCTAAGAAAAAATATATTCTTTTATGAATAATTCATTTTCTATATACTGTACATTGAACCCGATTTCACCCAAGGTCTTTTTTAGTTTTTGATTTGTTATTGTTTTATTTCATTGTATTGCTTGCATTGTCTATTCCAGAGATGGGAATAACCTGACAACATTGGTTACATCCAGACCTAGTCTACATGTACTATTACAATAGCTTGCAATCACAATCAAATATCTTCCTGCTATTCTTCATGGGGAATCCTCAGATATTCACAAGTATTTCTACAAGATTCATTTTGATGAGCATGCAATCAGTACTGAGGACATTCATAACATTTTGAGGACTAATTATCCAAAAAAGCACTTGGGGTGGGTTGCAAAAAGCAATATATAGCATAATTTATACAATAAGCACCATTTTCATATTTTCTCTTAGCTTCAATGTATTCTGCTCCATTTTTCTTCTTTCACTTTTCCCCTTGTCATTCAATTCTGCTCTGGGTGTAATGTATTTACATGTTCCTTTGTCCAGCCGTGATTCTTCTGGCCTGGCATTCCATGAGAAGTGTAAATAACTAAATGCTGTGTGTGGGTAACTGTAAAACATTCATCCATGGTCACGGGGACATTGAAACAAGCTACCTTGTGTTTAGTGCATCTCAATTCTTTCTCCATCATCGTGATTTTGCCCTTTTCTTGTATGTCTCACAGATAGTTTTAGATGTGGCTTCAGTTGCTCCATTAAACCAATGTACAGTATCAATTCCCCCTGACAACTTACAGTAGCAACGAGGCTTCTTTGGTGCCTCTCTCCTAAGGCTGCCAGGAAGTTTTCAACATCATTGATCTTTTCAGATAGAGAAGCGTCACAAACACAAGTGCTTCCATTAGTCTCTTCTATTTCCTGTTGTTTTTTTTGTCTGATAGTTCTCTGCGTTATTAACCTTTTTAATCCAAGAGATCCTCTTCACGCAGGGTCCTTATTGTTTTGATGTCATCTTGAAGTTACTGTACTGAATTGCAGTATTTCTCTGGAGTCTTCCACATTTTTATAGCCACCATCACTCCATATTTGTTGTAGAGGTATTGGTGGACATTAACCACTGTGTTAGGACATTACTCATTGTGGTATGATATTTATACACATACACTATCTTGTCCCATTCCACTCCCCGCTGACATTTCCTTACTGTTTAGGCCTCCTTTGCCTTGCAATAGAGAAAGGTATTTTATGGATCTGCTGTTATTTTTCACCTGTCTCTTCCTTATCTTATTTCCCACTTCCTCTCAACATCCATTGCATGCAGATATCCCTCTTACAATCACATACTTACATCATTCTGTAGTTCTGACACACCTGATGAAGGACCCCGAGAGGTTCGAAAGCTTGTAACATATCAACTACTGTACTTGTTGGTCCAATAAAAGGTATCATACCCCTCCTCCCTCTCCCTCCTTTGTTACTGTTGTGGTCCTCTATGAATTCATGATAAAAATCAAATGTGTGTTCCAAAGAAAGATCTGTCGCCCTAAAGATAATGATTATTATTATTATCGTTTATTTGTAAAGTACCAAGATGTTACGCAGCGCGGTACAATACTGTGTGGCTTTTAACTTCAGGTCATTTGATTTTGCAACTCTGCTTCCTGTCCACCTCTTCAATGTACAAACTGGTACATCCACCCCATGTAGATCTCACTACTAGAGATTAAATTTGGTTCCTTTGGTCTGCGGATCTCAGCGGATCAGTCTCAAGAATGGCGATTCGCCTATTGCGGATATTTTTATTTTTTTTTTTTAACACCGACAATCCATCAGCGGAATCTGCAATCCGGCGCCAGATTTTAAGAATCAGCGGATTGCTGAATCTGCGGATTGGATTCTTAAAATCAATCAGCGGATTGCTGAATCTGCGGATTGGATTCTTAAAATCAATCAGCAGGTTGCGAAAACCGGATGGTGATTTTCGATTCATCCGCGCATATTGAAAATGTATACAATCTGCGGATTTTACACGGCAGAACGGTTTTGAATGGCAAATTCGGAAAAGTCCGAGAAACGGATTTGGACTGGTTCATCCATCTCTACTCACTACTGCTCTGTCCTTTAGGCTGAGTTCAGACAGGGAACTGCGCGTTTGTGCGTCCCTGCCTCTGTCTGCTGGGCGACGCGTGCTCATGCCCAGCAGACAGAATGAACCGATTTGGAGGCGGGACTACTCAGGCATTGAATTTTAAAAAAAGAAACAAAGTGTGCGTGTTTGTGATTGGCTGGCGCAGTGCACGTGACGCGGCTGCCGCTTGAAATGACAAAAAAGACAGTTGTCTTCTTCAAGTGCAGCGGCGACAACGCTGTACTTCGCCGCCGGGGGTCGTTTTCAGTTAGAAAACTCCCATACACTAAAGCGAAGGAGTGGCGAACGTGCGCATGCACATAGCATCGCAGCCTGTCTGAACGCAGCCTTAGGCTAAGGCCCCGCTGCACGCGCCCGTACGGCCGCCTTGCTTGCCGGCGGCGCGTGCAATTCACTGCACCGCGATCTGCGGTCTGCAGTGAATTTTTTTCCGGCGCAGGAGGTTGTGGCCAAAATGGGTGGGGGGGGCGCGGCCATGATGTGAGGGGACGGGACCGCCCCACAGCGCAGGGCTGCAGTCGCCCCTCAGCCCCTCGGCACCTTCGGCCCCATCAGCCCCATGGCACCCTCGGCCCCATGGCTCCCTTGGCCCCCTCAGCCCCATGGCACCTGCGGCCCCCTCAGCCCCATGGCACCCGCGGCCCCCTCCGCCCCTCGGCACCCTCAGACCCTCCGCCCCTCGGCACCCTCAGACCCTCGGCACCCTCACACACACAGGCACCCTCACACACACACAGGCACCCTCACACACTCACACACTCACAGGCACTCACACACACACAAATACACCCGGGGGGGTGAATCTGAGGGGGATCAGAGCAGGAGGGGAATCGGAAAGAGGGATCAGAGCAGAGGGGGGAAATCGGAGCAGGGGGGTGAATGGAACCGGGGGGGGATCGGAGCTGGGGGGAAATCAGAGGGGGGAAATCGGAACGGGAGGGTGAATGGAACTGGGGAGATCGGAGAGGGGGGGGGGGAAATCGGATTGGCTGCTGGGATCCAATCCATGATTAGTTCCCTTGCATGCCACGTGACGCGGCACTCACCGAAATCACCAGCTCCTTGTAGCTCCGGCTGGCTGACGCGTCACAGCACGCAGTCAGCCACGCCGGAAGAAGCCAGCGGGGACCTCAAGAACAGAGGCAAGCCGCTGGTGGTCCGCGGCCGCGCGCGCCGCCGGCCGCAGCGGGACCAAAGCCTTAGAACTGTTATAGCACTCACAAGGGAGCTATCTCATAATGTTTTCCTGAGTTATATCCAACCACTGCACTGGACCCGGAGAGGCAGTTCTATGCTAGACTTTTAGTATGTTCAACTATCTGGCTTCTTTGTTAGCTGGCTCGTTGACACACCCCAGTTGATTTTTCAACATGTTTACATCAATTTAATGGAATTTAAACTTCATAGTGAGCAGCGATACCAAGAAAATATTCAAGTTATCTGAAATAAGAAATGTGTAAACTCGTTACTAAGACTTATTCCACAAATCCAGTCTGCAAACATGAAATTGCCAAAAGGATAACTTAGTAAGCCAACTTACTTTTAAACCATGCTGCAGTTATTAAGCAGTTTACTGAGTAGAGCATCTGCTAGCCTTTATGCTGAAGCAATATCGTTGAATTAAAAAGCACTAATGCAATAAGTTTCCTGTCATAACCCTGTACAAATATATAAAGTCTAGCTTTATTAGATGCTGGTGAAATCTGAGAGCACTTCCAGACTCAGGCTATTTGTTATTTGCTATTTCTTAGACCAGTGAGGTTTTAAAATCTCTGTACATTATAATGTAACATATAAATAACTATCTTGTTGGTCTCATAAATGTACAACACCTTAAAACAAAACTATCATGGAATTGCTAAATAAATCCCTGGTCTGTTGGGCAGGTGTATTTAGTATAGGTTGTACTGTATGGTTCTCTTTTATTAAGTGAACAAAAGTTACAAATCCCAGAATGCTTTGAGAAAGAACAAACTCAATCTGTTCCACCAACATGGTGAGAATTGGCAACCTTTTTATCAGTACGACATCTACTGTAAAGCAATTTAGTCTGCACTTCAGTGTGATGAACAAGAAACAATGTATCATTGCATTGAAAGTAGAGATCGGCGAATCCGCCCAAATCATCAAAAACCGCCATTGGTTACAATCCGTTGACGGATTTGTAGAATTCAATCCGTGGATTGGATGTTGCAAATTTGTCCACGGGTTACGGAATCCGCGCAGTGTATTGGTAATAATAATTTAAAAAATCGACACAACGCAAATATCCCTTTTTGAGACTGATCCGCGGAAATCGGGGACCAAAGGAACCGGCCGTTCCACTGCAGATCAAAATTCACCCCAAAAATGTGCCTATCTCTAATGGAAATTTGGCACATTTTCACAAGTCCCTGCTGACATTACCTATGTTATCAAAGTCTTGCGGATGCAATGGGATGTACCCGTGCTCATGACTGAGCTTTTCATGTCCTATTATAAGTTATACATTATTTTTACTATTCCAGAAACCATTAAATATACAGTAGTTGGTTTTTGAGTCTTTGCAGACGCTCTCAGCTGTTGAAAAGCACATTAACCACTGTGTTATGGCATTTCTCAGGGTGGTATTGTATGGCTTAAAACTGCAGTTCAAGCAATATCCTACATGTGTGTTTTTTTAATGTCAGTTCTGTACTGTGAGAATATATTGTAGCATAACAAAAAAGACATTTAAAGACATGTTTAATGTATTCTGATTTAACGACAATTTACAAAGTCACACCCCCTTCCCCTTCTGCCAGGCTCTGGCTTTTGAGCCCTGCCCTCTCTCTAGCAGTGCAGCAACTGTATCTAGTAATGGCCTGGTCACATGATCTTCCACACTGAGCTTTGCATTCTGGGTAATGTAGTCCAGCAATAACTGAATTAAATAACCCTGAGCAAAGCGATCGATTACAGGAGAACGGATCGATCGGCAACTTAGCTAATAATTTGTCAATGTGCAGATTGTATTGATGCACATATTGAATGGGAAAAAATATATTTTTTACAAACCGGCAGCTTGAACTGCAGCTGTAATCACTATCACACTTAAAGGAGTGTCCAGATCTGGATTGCCTCAATGTGCCTGTATTTTACTACAAAGTTGTACATTTGTCAAAGCAAATAGTGTAAGTTGGTGCATATTTCTCCTGTTCAGGAGATGGTACATAATTTGTAGACGATACCGCATCTTATCATAACTGATAACCTATTTCATTTAGTAATCAATTAATTAACAAACATACACCAATCTTTTTAGTTCATGTACAAATCAAATATTTGTTAGTGCCAAAAAGAGATCTGATCAAACTCCAAAGATGTTCTGGTGCTCAGATCAGCAGCGCTCCTTACATAGCCCTCAGTTGCTATCTTTACTATGGAGAAGAAGCTGCTGACCAACCAGAGCATGATTGAAATGGTGCAGCCAACCCCCAGCCGTGGGCTCGCTCGGCTGCACTGGTCAGAGGAGGGGCGTGCTAAGGCACTAAGACCTCCCACTGGGTACAGAGTCTGAAGGGAACAAAGGCCCTCCTTGCTGAGAGCTCATCCCCAGACCTGATGGTCCACTCTTCCCCACTCACCAAGTGTCTTGACACCTTGCTGCCCCCAACCTTTGTCCTAATCCTATAATTTCTAAGGAACAGCTCTGCTAAGTCAGTTACTGAGACTGCTTCCATAGAAAGGACAACACAGAAGTGCTTTACAGTTACATAGCCCCACTACATTACAGGGCTGACATTTAAATGACATCACAAACACAAATCACTTCCCATTTACATTGCTGGCTCATTAGACTGGGGGACTGGGGGATTGCATCAAAAGTGAATAAAAGTGCTTTACATACAATATTTACACAAATAGGACATTTTATGTCATACTGTACATTGGTTATATTCCCTGTTTCTCCCCGTAACAGGGACTTATCACTGTTTGAGAGAAACTGCCTCTAAATCCAGCAGTATTCTGGTTAATTGCACACAGGTGTGAATGCGAGAAAAAATACAATGGTTACGGGTTCATTTTTTTTCAGAGTTGAATCAAGTAGAAGTTTATTTCTTTACGAGTATACACGTGTAGAGCTCAATGCAAAGCTCTTCTGCCACACAGTGAGAAACACATCATCTTTATACCCTCCTGAGGTATAATACATGCCCCTAGATGGGCTGGCTTACAGAAAATTATAATAATACGCCCCTCCAGGAGGGGTTGACCTTTTATTGATACGGATACCTAATCAATACAAGAAAATACAGGTTTTAACTACATAAGTTTTATACTTGGGTTCACTTCTGGGGTGAGGTTTCCTGTGACCATAGTGACCATATAATTATCACATTCCTAAATTTAGGGCTGTTATTGGAAAATAAGGAGGAGCAGGAGAAGCAAGATTTTTATCTTTACTGTTCCTAACCCCCAATTATTTTGCAAACACATCCACCCAAATTGGAGTTTTATATGGGTATAGCTCTTATCTCAAACTGGTTCTGCATTCCGTTCACCCCCTCCCATGCACCTGGCATATGTGAAATAGTTCTGGAAGAGTGAACGACCCTCAGGGAATCTGTGACTTACAGGATAGCAAGATCACGGAGGTCAAATCCCAATCAAGCTTCTTTCATATCACATAACAAACATGATGAAGGAAAAACAGAGAAACAAAATGGTTGCATGGATCCTTGTGCACCCCCCTACGTGTGCTTTATATCACACTTTCACACAGGCCATCAACCAGACTCCACCTGGCTAATTAAGCCTGATCTGAGAAACAGGAAAGAGATTCCTTCACCAGTCACATAGGGACCACATTGGTCCTCCAGCATCTTCTGACCTCAATCTTCTGACCCGTCATGGAACGTCCAATACACAAACAGCTGTGCAAGCCCTTGAGAGAAGGCCATGTACATACGAGCACATAGTTCCGACAATGTATAAGTGAAACCTCAAAAACAAAGAGGAAAGCTGTATACGGTGAAGTATGTTTACAATTGAAAGCTTCAGAAATAATGGTAAGATACACTCACATGGATTGCCCAGACCACAGGCACTTAAAGGTATCTTTAGTAGTTCATCTCTCTGGTTAGGGATTTCTCCATAGAAGTATCATATGTGGAAAAAACAGAGCAGCCTCATAGTGCAAATATGAAAAACATTTATAAAAGTTTAAAACAGGGATAAATCTTAGCAACACAGTTTGGCAGTTCTTTTAGGCTTTGAACAGAGTTTTTTGAAGAGCAATTGGTATTGGTGAAGCGAGGGATCCTCGTCTCTCGTGTGGTTTTCTACGACCGCGTCTAACGTCACTTCCGAGATTCACCATCCATCTCCGATTCCAGTCCTCTGTCACCCGACGCATTTCACAGGGAGTTTCTGTTTCCTCAGGGGTTTGCATACTAGCACATACACGAACAGTCTTGGAGCAGTAAGATCTTGGGAAGTAAGGCTGCAAAGACCTATACAGCATATACAGTATAAAGTACCTTTTAGAGATGTGCGAAATCTTCCCAAAACTTTGCGATTGACACTTAGTTTTGTGCAAAAAAATTCGCAAGCATTTTGATTACTTCTCCTGAACAGAGCTCTTAAATATGCTGAAGGGTTCTGAAGTGGTTAATATTATAATAGGACACACATATATTACAGTATGCTTATGATTCATGTCTGCAAGTACATCATTTTACATAGTACATAATTGTTTTGGTTATTTACATGGAAATGTAACAAGCGAGAAAAATACAGGCTCCATTACATTAGGTTAATAGAGAAACAGAAAATATATGGTACAAGTGGGACACATAAATAAAACATCGATTTCTATTACTGGTTGCATGGCTGTAAATATTGTATACTTTCACAAACATTATATGAAAAAGTTCTTGGCTTAAATACCTTAAGGGGCCGTCAATGTGTGTTTTAGATGCTTTAAAGCACATTAACATTACATAAACTGGGTATTTCACTTTTATGAGTGGAGAAATCCAGTATATTTGTTCTGGGTATTATTTTGAAGTCTGACTCATATTAACTTTCATACCTTTAATTCTTGTAACTATAGCTTAATGTCCAAACATGTGAAAAGCAACAGTATTACTGTTAACCAACTCAATCCCAATAGCTATGAATGATACATAACTCAATGGGTCACTAGCAATGTGTAATTGGATGGTTTAAAACTGAAAGTGCCCAGGAATCCTGAGGAGGAAGAACCGGTACTCCACAGGTGTTTTTGATACAATAATAGGGGTAACTTTATTGTGGACGGATCAATGTTTCTGTCTGAACGAGAGAAGTTCACGTTTGGACTGAAACGTCAATCCGTATTTTGTATTTGTGCACCTGAGGCATTATTCAATTTGAGATGTGAGCGCACCTACCTCTGCCTTCAATTAAAACTGAAAGTAACAGGGCAAATTGCCGACCAATAATAAAATAATATTAGTAGGAGATCACCCTAGATAGGGAGAGGAATGGCGGTGCACAGCGTGACAACAGGTGCCTCGTGGGTTCCGGAAGCAGGAAGAATACCGGAAGCTGGTTGTCCATTTTCATGCAAAAAAGTTTCATACACAGCAGTGAACAGCAAAGGCAAAAAGTTTAAAAAGAAAAAATCATCTTTAAGAAAGGACTCTGACGCGTTTCGTGCATCCACTGCACTTTGACAAAGTGCAGTGGATGCACGAAACGCATCAGAGTCCTTTCTTAAAGATGATTTTTTCTTTTTAAACTTTTTGTCTTTGCTGTTCACTGCTGTGTATTAAACTTTTTTGCATGAAAATTGACAACCAGCTTCCGGTATTCTTCCTGCTTCCGGAACACACGAGGCACCTGTTGGCACGCTGTGCACTGCCATTCCTCTCCCTATCTAGGGTGATCTCCTACCTCTGCACAATCAGGCTGAGAGCACGCAATAACCAGAAGGACCGCATGCCTAAGGGTCATGAGTAATCTGTCATAGACACTGTATTTGATTATTATGGTCTAGCTCTGAGGGTTGTTGGAGTTATTACTTAGATAGGGGTCAGGGTCCCTAGTTCACTCAGGTTTCCTTGACATCCCTTTTCTATATGTTTCCCACACCCCTATTCTGAGCATATCTTGACCATTATACAGTTTTACTCATCATATATTTCCTGGTTTTCCCAACATTAAAAAGTGCAATATCTAATAATAATTATTTCCCAAGAGAAGCATATGTTCCACTTTGAGCACTGGCAGAGAAGAATCTTCTCTATCTATTCATAAAATAATATTAGACTATTATAGAGTAGCTAGAGAGCTATTAAAGGCCTTTATGATTTCATAGTGAAATACAGCTCAACCCTATTATAGTGTGATCCGATACAACGTGGATCTGCTTATAAAACAGTTTGCGCGTGGCTCCCGATATCATAAACAAATAAGCAGCAAATTACCTACCATGCGGTTTTTCTATTTTCCCTGCTGTTCATGTGCCTGGGAGCTTGCTGCCTGCCCCCCTCCTCCTTGACAGCAACAGCTGCCCCCCTCAACGCATGCGCAGAGGCTTGATTTGGGTCCAGTGTATACAGGGCTGCTGATTGGGAAGGTGTTGATGAGGGTGCGGCGCTGGTGATTGAGCCCAGTTGTGGTGGGGCTGTGATGGGCAGGGGAAGCTCCCACTGCCTGTGCTCAGGGTGATGGGGATTATGGGGATGCTGTCACATCAGAGGGAACATGCAGGGTTTTTAAGTCGCCCACGTCTTTGAATGTGACCAATCAGAGGCTGAGTGGGCGGCATGTCCCGTGAAGGGGGTGTGTTCAAGAGTGAGAGTGTCCGTCGAAACCGGTGACCGCACTCCCAGCACAAGGAGACAGACAGATCACCATATAAGTGATGGGCAAGCCACAGTGAGGGTGTTAATAATAACAGAGCAGAAAGAGAGCTGATGGAGATGCCGGGTAAGTCCTGAATGGGGGTGTCGCTGTGCCGCCGGGTCTGGGACAGCTGGGTGAGTTATCCCAGCTCTGCCCCTACAGCAGACGTGGAACCCCTGATCGCGGCCATTTTTCCCCCCGTAATCCCCTTATAACGCGATCACATTACGTGGACCCCAAGCACCGCGTTATAACGGGGTTCAGCTATACATAGAAATAATGGGTACTGCAACCATACTAGCCATTGCTCATTTAAAATAACATTCTGAAATAATGGTTTTTTTTATATAAGTTTAAGATTTTGTGTCTGAGCGATGATAGTGAAAGCTGTCAGCTTACAAGTCTTTAGAAATCATTTGAAAAAGGAATGCTTTAAATGGCCCACCCTTTCCCAAATGTATATAACATTGGCATATGCTGACAAATAAACCCATTAAACACAATATAACATTTTTTGTTGCATGCTTCCTCATAGGTTCGAAGTATAAACCACACGCTCCATTATTATAAGAGAAATTCATATCCACCGTGAATGCCCAAGAGACTTTGATCTGCAGATATTTCTCAAAAAGACAAATTCATTTACTATCACTGAAAATCCACGAGAGCGAGCGCATGGTATTTTGGTATAGTCCCAAGTACTATATATGGTCCCCTCAAATAACATATGGTGGGGCACCTGAGCTCAGAAAGGAGCACACCTTAGATACCTGAGAGATATGCTAGTGAAATAAGCAAAGTACATTTAAATGACCTACCACCTCTTCCTAAAAGGATTTCCGTAAGAACTATATTGACAAGCCTAAGGTACCTTGTGAAGAAGGGGTTATCTACGGAGTCCTCCTTTTTGAGCATAGTTCTCTCTCCATACAGTATGTTATTTGGAGGGAGGTTTGAGGGGATATATATATAAATATATATATATATATATATTTATATATATAACGGAAATAGCGGTTAGTCCAGTTGCGATAGTGCAGAATAAACGAGTACTTCAGTATTAGGTGATACCTTTTTTATTTGGACTAACAATTTATGTCATAAGACAAGCTTTCCAGAGTTCTCTCTTCCTCAGGTCGGCAATACTCAATGCTTACAGAAGACAGTGTGGCATTATCTGAGGAAGGGGCTGTATCCCTAAAACATAACCTTGTCTGCAATAAGCATGGAGTAAAGCTTCAGCAGTCTTTGCAACTACCGTGCGCTTCCATCTTCTTTTTGCTGTAAAATATGTATAGTGGTTGGGATTCTATTAAAATAGCTTCCCCCCTCCCCCCTCCCTTCAGGCCTTCAAAATTCACCAGTGGATTTAAAGTTAAATTCAATTGTGGTTTTCCCAAAATTCGGGTAGGCCCAATTAGAGGGCAGATTAGTATGTACCCGCCCAATTGTTTTAGTGCCCAATCTGCCTTCGGATTTTCATGTGCTGATTAGATTTTGACATGTTCGTCCATCTCTAATTATTATAAAATTCTGTTATTTTTTTACTCTTTACCCCTTGATACTTCACATTCCCACAATAAATGTTACAGCAGTTTCACATGTCATAGAGGGGTTTATATATTAGAGTCTCCTAGCTGCAAAACTGAAGCAAAAGAATAGTGCACCAAATATATCCCAATTACATTTCCTATTTCTACAGTACTGTACCTATGAGATGGGCTTCTTTGTTTTCTATGGTACAGTTTAAGTTGTGGTTAGGCAGCCGGGAGACTTTAACACCTGTCCCACGTTGATCCTCAGCCCTCCCATGTTCCAGAGAAACAAACTTTCTCACATTAAAATGTGCTACTGTTAATTAAGCTTTGTAATGTTTTGTTGTAGGAATATGTCGCATAAAGCTTAATATACTGTAAGATGACATTTGGAAGGAAAGTAACATATAAATTTATGCAGCACATATTTTATTCTCAATTCAGATGGGTAATTTGTCCTCCTACATATTTTCCTGTGATTTACTGGTTTTAAGTACTGTCAGATTAAGATTTGGAACAGATGTTATTCATGCTGGTAAGTGGTGTTAATAAAAATATTAACACCCCCCCCCCCCCACAAAAAACATATACAAATCTTTTAATTGAAACAATGTACCTGTATGTGCGTTTTATTTTCTGCTACACTGATAAATAACGTCCAGTCATTTCCTAATAAAAATAAATAGTATTTAGAATACACTCAGTCATTTAGGGCTTTGTGAATTCATATTACTGAATGACATTACCTGAGACATCAACATTTTACCTTATCTACTGTTCAGTGGATTAGAATGACTGTATTTTTATGAAAGTTAGGAACAAAACAGACAAAAGGCGCAGTTGCATGGTAAAAATAGCTGTTGGTGGGTTGAAAATCGAAGATATTGAGTAGCGATGTGTGAACCGTATTCACGCTTAAGCAAACTTTTCAGATTTCACCCATTTCGATTCGGCAAAAAGGATCTTTTTTCGATACAATAGTTTGCAAAAAGTTTGCCAGTCATTAAAGACTGCAGCCATTGCATATTCTATTCATTTCAATGAAGTTAGCTTTCGTTATTCAAAATCTTCTTACTGTAGCTACAGTAGCTAAATAAGCTGAAGGAAAAGACTATAAATACACTAGGGCACACCCACGTTGTACTTGTGCATTTGGGGAGGGAGTGTGGACAGGTACAGATGAGTTTGTGAATTGGCACTGCTAAGACTCTGAGAAGATGTAGGAGGTATAAGATGACGGTGGATGGTGGATGGTGACGATGAGGGTGGTGTTGATTGTGTGTGAGGTGCACAGATAGGGGAGGGAAGGGACACTGATGTTACTAGTGGTGTAGGAACAAATGATATGATTCTTGGTGCTACAGGTAGTGGTGTTGGTGGTAGCAGCAGTAAAGGTGATGCTCATGATGATGATAGTCAACCACTCTGTGAGCAGAATGAAGCATTGGTCACTAGAGATGGGCAAAATCTTCACAGAAACGTGAATATGCATTGGATTTGCAAGTTGTTTTCATTCCTTTCATTCACGGATTTTTATGGATCGGGTTAGAAATGGAAAGTTCGAAAAAGAATACAGAGCCTGAAATCTGGGTTTTGGAGGAGGGGAGAAAGAGATTTCCACAAGGCCTATGCCAAGTGCTTAGGAGCTATGTGAGGAAGCGGATACTGTCAGCCCAACAGGATCAGAAGCCACATCCTCTGCTATTCAGAGCAGCAACCCTAGCAATTCAGAGCAGCAACCCTAGCAGTTCAGAGCAGCATCCCTAGCAGTGAGCTAAGCCAGCTGATGGATATACTCACTGTCACAGAATACTTTTGTGGTCTACTGTTCACACCTGTAGCTAATCATGCTCCCCTGGCTTCCTTTAAGAGCAGAACACTTTCACTGCCTTGTTGCCAGTTCATTTAGCTTTGTGCATGAAAAGGAGCACAACTGAGAAAAGTGGGAGATATGCTAATAGGATATTGAAAGTTTGATAAATCTGGCGCTCGTGTTTGTACCAGTTTTGTAGCCAATATCATGCTTTCCTAAATAGAGTATTGTGTATGCAATACTGTTTATAGTATATAGACATAGAAACCCAAATATTAAACCCGGCTACTGCAATCTTACCCTTGTTCATTTAATCTCCCCCCTGTCCCCATTTGAATTTTTTCCTACCTCTCTATCACACAGAGATACAATATGACTGTTTCTTTCCAAGCACAGTGATACTGTTTATTGAGCCTTTGCTAGCGGCCCACAGGATTTTTTCAGCATTGAACCAAGTCCATGTGCTTAAAAATTCCATCAGCTTTTCAATTTCTTTTTATATGACATGCCGTATTTCCACTTGCTGTCTGCACAAGTTGTTCCATATTATTATGTATGATCTTAATTAGTTCAGTTTGATTCGGCCGCTCTTTCACTAATTCATTCTTTTGTTGTGGCAAAATTGGGATATGGGTTTTGGGCTTAGGAAATTGAATGCAATGGAGCATCAGAGTAAGTGATCCTTTCCTTTAATGTACTGTATGAAAGCAAAGGAACCTCATCAAGATGCATCTTATGTCCAGTAGAAGGCATTTAAATTGGTTTCAGTTCCATAGACCAGTGGTTCCCAATCTGTGCGCCGCGGCACCCTGGTGCGCCGTGGCTTGCCTAGAGGGGCACCGCGATTAGCCTGCCCACCATCACTCCGATTACCCCTCCCCACCATCACTACTTCATGCCGGCCGGGCCACAGGGGATTGGCTGCAGGTCAGAGGAAGCCGGGGGCGGGGCTTCCGCTTTGTGCAGAGCACACGGTGAGTGTGTGTGTCTGCCTTCCTGCTCCCGGCTCCTGTGGCTGCACGGTGTCCCGTCCCCTTCTGCCCCGGGTGATAGGAGAAAGTAGGGGGGTGATAGGAGAAGAGGGGGGGAGGGGAGGGAGAGAGAGGTGTACATTTGCCTGTCCAGTGACTGTGTGCAGGGAGCTGCCTGCACGGATCGCATGCCTTTCCTCCCCCCCCAGTCACTCACATCCATCGCTGTCTCTGCTCTCCACTGCTCTCCAATGTGTGTATCTATCTGCATCTGTGTGTGGGTGTGTGTATTTATTTGTGTGTGTGTGTATTTATTTGTGTGTGTGTGTATTTATTTGTGTGTGTGTGTAAATATTTGTGTGTGTGTGTATTTATTTGTGTGTGTGTGTGTATTTATTTGTTTGTGTGTGTGTATTTATTTGTCTGTGTGTGTGTATTTATATGTGTGTGTGTGTGTGTATTTATTTGTGTGTGTGTATTTATTTGTGTGTGTGTGTCTGTGTATTTATTTGTGTGTGTGTGTATTTATTTATGCGCGTGTATTTGTGTGTGTGTGTATTTGTGTGTGTGTGTGTGTGTATTTATTTGTGTGTGTGTGTGTATTTATTTGTGTGTGTGTGTGTGTGTATTTATTTGTGTGTGTGTATTTATTTGTGTGTGTGTGTTTATTTGTGTGTGTGTGTGTGTTTGTTTATTTGTGTGTGTGTGTGTGTATTTATTTATTTGTGTGTGTGTGTGTGTATTTATTTGTGAGTATATGTGTGTGTGTGTGTGTGTATTTATTTGTGTGTATTTATTTGTGTGTGTATTTATTTGTGTGTATTTATTTGTGTGTGTGTGTGTGTATTTATTTGTGTGTGTGTTTGTGTGTGTTTGTGTGTGTGTGTGTGTGTATTTGTGTGTGTGTGTGTGTATTTATTTGTGTGTGTGTGTATATATTTATTTGTGTGTGTGTGTGTGTTTATTTATTTGTGTGTATTTGTGTGTGTGTGTGTGTGTGTTTATTTGTGTGTGTGTATATTTATTTGTGTGTGTGTGTGTGTGTGTGTATTTGTGTGTGTGTGTGTGTGTGTTTATTTGTGTGTGTGTGTGTTTATTTGTGTTTGTGTGTGTTTATTTGTGTGTGTGTGTATTTGTGTGTGTGTGTATTTATTTGTGTGTGTGTGTGTGTGTGTATATGTGTGTGTGTGTGTGTTTATTTGTGTGTGTGTGTGTGTGTGTGTGTGTGTGTGTGTGTGTGTGTGTGTGTGTGTATTTATTTGTGTGTGTGTGTGTATTTATTTGTGTGTGTGTGTATTTATTTGTGTGTGTGTGTGTGTGTGTGTGTATTTATTTGTGTGTGTGTGTGTGTGTGTGTGTGTATATATGTGTGTGTGTGTGTGTGTGTGTGTGTGTGTGTGTGTATTTATTTGTGTGTGTGTGTGTGTTTATTTGTGTGTGTGTGTGTGTGTATTTATTTGTGTGTGTATTTATTTGTGTGTGTGTATTTATTTGTGTGTGTGTGTATTTATTTGTGTGTGTGTGTGTGTGTGTATTTATTTGTGTGTGTGTGTGTGTATTTGTGTGTGTGTGTGTATTTGTGTGTGTGTGTGTGTGTATTTATTTGTGTGTGTATTTATTTGTGTGTGTGTATTCATTTGTGTGTGTGTGTGTGTGTGTGTGTATTTATTTGTGTGCAGGGAGCTGCCTGCACGGATCTCCTGCCTTTCCTCCTTCCCTGAGAGAGTGTGTCTGAGAGAGTGAAAGAGAGTGTGTCTGAGAGAGTGAGAGAGAGTGTCTGAGAGAGTGAGAGAGAGTGTCTGAGAGAGTGAGAGAGAGAGTGTCTGAGAGAGTGAGAGAGAGAGTGTGTGTCTGAGAGAGTGAGAGAGTGTGTGTCTGAAAGAGTGAGAGAGAGAGTGTGTGTCTGAGAGAGTGAGAGAGAGAGTGTGTGTGAGAGAGTGAGAGAGAGTGTGTCTGAGAGAGTGAGAGAGAGTGTGTCTGAGAGAGTGAGAGAGAGTGTGTCTGAGAGAGTGAGAGTATGTCTGAGAGTTTGTGTCAGAGAGTGAGAGAGTGTGTCTGAGAGAGTGAGTGAGTGTCTGTCTGAGAAAGTAAGAGTGTCTGTCTGAGAAAGTAAGAGTGTCTGTCTGAGAAAGTAAGAGTGTCTGTCTGAGAAAGTAAGAGTGTCTGTCTGTGAGAGTGTCTGTCTGTCTGTGTGTGTGTGTGTGTGTGTGTCTGTGTCTGTGTCTGTGTCTGACAGAGTGAGTGTGAGGTCAGAGAGAGAGAGTGAGGTCAGAGAGACAGAGTGAGGTCAGAGAGACAGAGTGAGGTCAGAGAGACAGAGTGAGGTCAGAGAGACAGAGTGAGGTCAGAGAGACAGAGTGAGGTCAGAGAGACAGAGTGAGGTCAGAGAGAGAGAGTGAGGTCAGAGAGAGAGAGTGAGGTCAGAGAGAGAGAGTGAGGTCAGAGAGAGAGAGTGATGTCAGAGAGAGAGAGAGTGAGGTGAGTGAGATCAGAGGTCTGAGAGAGAGTGAGGTCAGAGAGAGAGAGTGAGGTCAGAGGTCTGTGAGAGAGTGAGTCTGAGGTCTGTGAGAGAGTGAGTCTGAGGTCTGTGAGTGTGAGTCTGAGGTCTGTGAGAGTGTGAGTCTGAGGTCTGAGAGAGTTTGAGGTCTGAGGTCTGAGAGAGTGTGAGGTCTGAGAGTTCTGAGAGAGTGTGAGGTCTGAGAGAGTGTGAGGTCTGAGGTCTGAGAGTTCTGAGAGAGTGTGAGGTCTGAGAGAGTGTGAGGTCTGAGAGAGTGTGAGGTCTGAGAGAGTGTGAGGTCTGAGAGAGTGTGTGTGTGTGAGAGAGTGTGAGGTCTGAGAGAGTGTGAGTGTGTGAGAGAATGAGTGTGTGAGAGAATGAGAGTGAGAGTGTGTGAGAGTGTCTGAGAGAGACACCAACTGCGCACTGCAACTGTTAGGTATGTACTGCACCGACACACTTTATTCGAGCAAATACCCGGTATGTACCTGGCAGATACCTGGAATGCGCCGCTCCTCACCTCTGACAAGCCCCGTTGCATTTGCCTTCCCAGCCTGGGTTCATGCCTGGCTGACGGGCGGCTGATCTGTTAAATGATAATGATTAGGATTTAATAGGCTGCAATGCTTCGCGTGTCTACCAGATGGCATAAATTCATGAATTGTAATGCAGCATATATATATATGTACTGTGCAGTATTGCAGCCAGCGGGAATAAAATGCTTCAATCCCTGCCTGGAAAATAACCCAATGCACTCGGGCAGAAAACAGTCACAAACCTCAATACACCCGGGTATACCCGAATTCGTGGGACTAGCCGAGCTCGAATAAAGTGTGTCGCCAGTGTATATACACCTTTGGTTTTACTTTGGGCGCCGCGTAAAAATCCTGATCGCCTTTGGGAGCCTTGAACCGAAAAAGATTGGGAACCACTGCCATAGGCCACGTCTCCTTTGCAAGTACAATTTTTTAATTTTTGCAAAAACTTGCAGTAGAGCACGGAGCACCTTCCGCGACAAGGTAACTACTGGGACTGGACAGATTGGGGAGCTGTGCTTGTACGCACAGTGCACTCCGAGGCGTGCGCTGTAGAAGGCACTGGGACCATGGCCTAAACCGTGATCTCCAGTCTGTGGCTGAGCTGCAGGAGATTGCGATGGGGGCGGGGTGGGGGCATAGTGGGGGCGCAGCCATGATGTCACTCGGCTGGTTTGCCCTCATTGGCTGAACCGCCAGGGGCGGCATGGACAGCGCTCCGTCACCAGTTCTGAAGACAATTTTCTTGTCTTCAGAAAATCTTGTCGTGCATTGCGGCGGCAAATTGCGTGCCAAGGCAGCTAGTGGCCCCGGCCCCATTGATGGGTGGTTCTTGTTCCTGCAGCGCATGCCGTAGCGTGCGCTGCAGCATGTACTGGGGACCTAGCCTAAGTTGTACACATATCATGGGCTGCGTATTGATGAGAGGAAGGGTTGAGGCTATGCCCAGAGGGTGGGCTTTCAATGTGTTTCAATGAAAGAGGTTTATAATATAAGGCATGCATTTTAAATATGAAATTAGAAATTAACAGAGGAGTGTCTTATGCCAACCAGACATCGGAATTCTCATCTTTCATGCTTCAATTACCTCTTTGGAAGAAACCTTCTACATGGTATGGAGTAACACACACACACACACACACACACACACACACACACTCACACACACACATACATTCAGCGTCGGTAGCGGCGTGAAAAGATGATTTTCTCCGTCTTCGCCTCTGTCTGTCGGCTCCTCTCTCCCTGCCGTGTGCGCGGCGCCATTATAGAAAGGCCGACTAACGTCAGCCAACTAAAAATCTGCGCGCGCACGGTGTAGCACGCGGACGGCACTATAGAACATGCCTAAGGCTGGTATTCAAAGCAAATTGTACAGCATGTCCCTATGTCCTTTTTATTCATTTCTCTTGAAACATACGTCATGGTTTTTAATAGTCCTCTTTTTCAATTACATTTGGGCCTCTTTTTCCGCGTTTCATTTTTTTATGATAGCAGACAATACAAATAAATGTCTGCTATTATTAAAAAAAAATGAAAGGCCGAAAAAGAGTCCCAAATGTAATTGAAAAAGAGGACTATTAAAAACCATGATGTATGTTTAAAGAGAAATGAATAAATAGGACACAGGGACATGCTGTATAATTGCAGGGAAATCCAAGCCAATGTTAAGAGAAAGAAAGCCATAAAAACAATTCAAACAATGTTATTAGCGCTTCAGAAAATAGGTTTCTTCAAGGACGATGGGGGAAGAGTCATTACCAGCTGACAGCATTCTGTGCAAAGCAAAGTGTCACAGTCCAGATTGCACATAAAGACAGACAAACACACCGGACTATTCAAGGACAAAGGTAAAAGGGAATACAGAATGATGAATCATTTTCGTTTGCACTTAGTTCAGTTACACACAAAGTATAGTGATGTTACGAGCAATCATGAAAAGTTAATTTTGTAGCTGCAACATTTCCCAGACATGATTCTAATAGTTATTCAATGTGTGCATGAGATCATTTTAGAGTGTGTTGGTTTGCACCAGCTATTGTTATGGGTGGGGACAGTGACTTGAAAATAATATTGTTTCTGGAGAGATTAAAGGCTATAGGCGTATTTGTAACATACTGTATGTAGTATCATATACATATAGAAGTTGAGGTTAAAAAAAACTCATATCGATCAAGCTTAACATTTTCTTAAATGCTAACTGGGTCAGATACTCATATTACTGTAGATTTGTATTGATCCAGACAGAGTAAGCTAAATAAAAACACAAGTCCAACATTTGCTAATCATGTTTCACATGGGGGAAAAAATCCTTCTTCCTTCTCGTAAATGGCAATAAGATAGTTCCCTAGATAAGTAATCTTTCTATGTTTGAACCTATTGGGCATTTCCAATAGTAATAGTAATAATACATATTAGATGCCTCTTTACCAAAGTAAACAATACTAATTTGCTAGAGGCTTTCTTATATATAAAAAGGATTATTGAAGAAAACAGTTTTTAATACCACCATCTTTCTCCTTCTCACCAATATTTTACTTGCCTATCTCTTCTTGAAAGGGGGCAGTGTCACAGAAAGGGCACAGCATAATAAAGTTTAATCCCGGTCCCTGGCCCCTTCCGATTCTTTCCTAGGGCTTATCTGCTTTCAGACCACAGAGCTACACAGTTTTAATTTGCCCAGTAGCCCCTGTAACTGTAATTCTTTATTCTTGTGTGCTGTAAACTGTACTGAAGCATAAACATGTGCTTGTGCATACATAAAGCGTAGCCAAGGTCTTTGGACATGCAGGGCTGAGAAACTCTTTTTGAAGCCCGGATGTCTGGAGAACTAGCTATTGCTGGGACTGGAGGGGGCGAAGAGGTGCAGGGAACAAAGGGGAGAGTTTCTGGGGATGGAGATTGGGCCATCCATCCAAAAAGTGGAGCTGTTCCCCCAGATATTACGATGCCAAGCCCAGTGTAGGATATCATGCTGGCCGGGGAAGCCATTGCCAAGCTCCTGCCGATAGGTGCTGCTCCCATTGGCCCGTTCGTATTTCTCTCCAAGCCCTTTAACTCTCCTCCGTCCTGCCTCCAGCCATGATTGTCCAATAAAGACGAGCCCTCGCATCCTGATAGTCGTTGCCCCGTCTACCATGATTTCTTATGGCAGCGGGAAATCTATGTAAGGGAAACCCAAGCAGCATTCCTGGACTCAGTCTGATCCTAGCGTGGATGCTGTCTAAGGCTGCGTCCCCCGGACCGCGCTCATGCTTGAGAGTGGTGGCGTCACAAACTCTACAACCATGAGCGTTCGGGTGTCCGGCAATGTTTTCTGTCAGCGTGAGCAGGGGGGGGGAGGGGCAAAAACACTGACTGGCGCTGATTGGCTGAGGATGTCATGTGACTCCTCAGCGCACCTGAAAGTCAATTTAATTTGTCTCGGCAAGCGCCCAACGTCCATGAGGGTGCATGCACGCTCATGAGTGCACGCGCACCACGTGAGCGTGGCCAGACAAGTTAAAATTGATTGTGCTGACCGCGCCAGGCGCGTTCAGCGGCAGCGTGGTCACAGCCTAAGCGATGTGCTCCAATGCTGTGCCGGAGACACCCTAACTGAGCAGAGATTTAAAAGTACTTCTGTGCTCGGAACTGAGAGTTGTTGGAGAAGAAGAGAACAGGACCTTTCAGCGCAGAATTTGAAAGTGCTCAGCCGCAAATTGCACCAGAGACATCTGAACAGTCCCTACTTCCACAGGAGTGGAAGCAAACCCCAGGTAAGCCTTGGATGTGGCAACTGGCATAGGATTTCCCCCATATTCCCTGTCTGGGTGAGTGTAAGCTCTGATAGTGCTGTGTTTTCTGGCTCCGGCCTGAATAAATACTCTTTATTGAATTGCTTTGTCCTGGTCTCCCGTGACGGTCAGTATTATCTTTTCTATCTCTTTTTTTCTACTAACCTATTTGAAGAACTTCTTAGCATTTCTCTTGCTTTCCAATGCAGTCCCTTTTCTCCGCGTTCTGATATTATGCTTACTTTTCCCCATACGTTCCATTACTTTAATACGTGTTATTACTTCTACTTTATTAGTGCCTGCTTGTCTGCATTAGTGCCTGTATCATGACCATCATTCCAGGACCATACTAATAACCTGTTTAACCTAGCTGCAATATGCCAATCTGAGCACCTAGAAGATAACATCTATTTGGTTCCCCATGGCTTTGTTAGCAGATTTACCTCTCTGCCTTCATGATAATTGAATCCCCTATCACCACAACCTGCCAAGGTTGATGTGTCTTTTGAGCGCTCTCTATACTGAAGACAAGAGACTATTTCCATTGCTACTTGAAGAATCAGTCTGCTCCAATTCTGCACTGACATACTCATCATATCTGGCAAAGCTAAATCATCTCAGAAATGGCCTGCTCTCTCCCTCTTTCTTTTGCTTCCTTAATTTACTGTCACCCAGCTGCCTACCTACGTCTACCCATGCTCCTCTGTCACAGCTTTGCCCTCCATATTACTGGTCCCATCTAGTATTGCTCAGTGAACAATAATCTTCTCTCAAGTTTGTTTATATCCCTCAAGTTACTAGCTGCATCTTAAGATGCTCAATCTATTACTTCAAAGAAGCCATCCACACACACACACACCTCTCAGAGGTAGGCTCTTTAGAACAACTGCTCCTGGAAAGCAAACAGCATGAAAGGTACAGTCATTTCTGAGCTCACTTGTTCAATCTTACAGTATAAAACATTTGTGAATGAGAAAAACATTATATGAATGCTAGGTGATAACTAAGCATAATTTAGCCCTGTATGCAAATTTAATTTCCTTATCTTAAATTCAAATCTTACCAAATTGATTCAGTTTAAGTGTCCACGTAATGAAAGTCTTCTAAAATGTAGATGTTTGCTTGGTCTTACAGTATAATGCTAGCCAGGAAGAGCAGGGGTGTGCAAACTTCTGATGCTGTGCCACCCTGCATCCACTCCCCTGGTGCTTGCAACCCCCTTACCTGCCTGTGTCAGCGGGATCATGTGATGTGACATCACGTGATGTGTTGCCATGGCAATAGGTGTCAACGCGGGGTCATGTGACATCACGACGTCATTTGACACTGCGTTGCCATGTCAACACATTATCTGAAGCCGGCTGAACCTTGGTAAGTTCAGTTGCAGAGGCCTCATGAGATCCCCCGCAATTTAATTTAAATGCCTTGAGGAAGAGCGTGGGGCCTCTGCAACCACCCGTGCCCCCCCAAAAAAATCCTGCGCCCCAACCCCCCAGTTTACGCACCCCTGAGTTAGAGCATGTTAAGCTGCTTACTCTTTAATTTCTCATTCTTTACATGTTTAAATCAGCATCAAAAAAGCATCACTTCCTTTCTCACTCTACTCCTCCTTCCTGCTGCTGGGGATATATCACCTAATCCTGGACCTGCCCATATACACGAAAATAGCAGAGCATGTGCGCCTTATTAGGAAAGGTGATTTATTACATCCTGTATCAAGACACTTTACACAATGCCTTAAGGGGGGCATTGGGAACTTCACCTTTTCTGCTATTGAACACATTCATTGCCACCCTAGGGGAGGCAATAGGGAGAACACACTCAACAAACAGGAGATGTATTGGATATACGCTCTCGATACTCTTCACCCACATGGTATAAATATCGATTGGGAGTTAAAACACTTCCTATAGACCATGTGGGTGTAGGGGGGGTAGAGAGGGCGTATATCCTATGCTGTCTTCATTCCACATATTGCACATATACCGTTATTTAGGTATACAAATTAAAATCAAGTTCATATGACATTAATCAAAATTAAATGTATCTGCTGTTATCTCCTATATATGTCCTCTAAGGATAGTATATAATTTGCTTGCTATATATATTTTTTACTATTAAGTATTATAAATTCATTAGCATACATATTTAGTTATTTCAATATGTATTGTCTCCATATCAATGAATATTGTAATCAAAATTGTATCTGTATTATATACAATTTTTCTACTCCAACCATATGTGTTTTGTAAAGATATTATATATTGGTTAGTGCTTTACATCCCATTGTATTATATTGTTTTTAATTGTGTTTGTGTCATATGTTATTGTATATATGTTTTATTTATCTACATCACGCAGGCTCAATGAATGGGTTAAACTCTAATACAGATAGACCATTAGCTTAATTGAGCTCCATAGCTTTTGTATTTTGA
This sequence comes from Ascaphus truei, assembly GCF_040206685.1. NCBI lineage: Eukaryota > Metazoa > Chordata > Amphibia > Anura > Ascaphidae > Ascaphus > Ascaphus truei. The sequence goes on from NC_134486.1 coordinate 27,357,287, forward strand.
ACCACCAATCCTATTGGGTCTCCACCTATTTAAGGAGTCTGTGTGATAAGGGTATTAGACTCTTTGATAGAGTCCCGAAGAGGGACGAAACGCGTCAGAGTGCCCCTTCTGTGATGTACAGCATGTACCATTAAAGCTGATTTTAATTCATCTTTGAGCTGGACTTTTGTTGCTGTGACCGCCTCCCACCTTTCTTTTAACCTGTATTCCATGGCTGGTGCATGCAGGCATTTCACCGTTGGAGTTCCAAGCCTGGAGAGCTGACGTCATTCTCTCCTCCTACACGTGGAGACGCGCCGGAGCGCAGTGAACGCAGAGACGCGCCAGCGCTCCTCCTCTCTGCAGGAAACGGCGTGTGCACGCCAGGTAGCTGCTCCCCACACGAACATTGTGTCAGTATTCACCTCGGAGTGAGGACACCTGGGCTACCCGCGCGGTGAGGAACAGCACATCAGAGAGAGTACTCCAGCTGGACACCCGGCAGCATATCGTGGACAAGCTCACGGCGACCACAAATGGATACAGAAGACACCAGGTCGGGTAAGGGCAGCAGCTTGTGGCATAAGGAGGTTCACGAGTGGGGTGTTCCTGGACGCTTCATCTCCTGTACCCCGTCACAGCCTGCACAACGGGCCCCCCACCCAGGGTGAGTTCAATCTGATTATCCCTTATTATTATATTTCAACGGTGAATTTCTATATACCTTCAGTGGACTGTGGATTATTTCCCATACTTATATACGTGACTTTGGCAGCATCAGGTCCTTGGGGTTCACTCCCTTAGTTTTTGGCATATTCTATGTTATTCTGGTAGCTCGTCAAGTATATACACTTTGCAAATGGATTATTGATTTCAAAAATATTTTGTAAATAGTGCGTTCTATATTTGGGACTAAAAGGGTGGTTTAAAAAGCACCTTTTTGACATTTATATATTTACATTTAACCCAATCCACTATCAAGAGTCTACAGCTCAGGAACTTATAATAATTTTTTTATATATTTGGTGCTTATCTATTAATTGTACTGGTTAACACTATGGAAGAATCCAGTGGAGATGAAAATATTGTATCAGATGTGGAAAGTACTACCTATGTACATATGTGTAGTGATAACACACGAAGATCTAGAAAGGCCGCACATTTATTTGATGGTATCTCTGACATTGTATGTGACGAACCATCAGACCTAACCCACTACTTTGTCAAATTAGAGAAGCTTTTGGTTCAGAATCTAAGACTATGGTGGGATATAACCTCACTAGAGAACTACATCAGATGTAATAGAATCCCTAGAGGATTGCGAATCAAAAAAGTACCATCTTTTGGTTTTCTAAATAAACAATTTGAACAGGACTGGGTAAAGGCCTTAGATACGTGTTCATTACAATTAATGGATCTAATCATACAACAAAAGACTGCAGAAAAATCACTACTAATGTCAGAGATTACTATTCTTCAGACAAAATTGCAGCCATTTTCAAAAATGGAACAATTTGTCAAAAACGATAAGACTTTATTGTCTAATATTGAAGTAATTGAAGACAATATTAGTGACAAAAAACATGTCAAGTTTGAAAGAGACCGTGTTGACTACGTCAAGGGACAAATATATTGTTGGCAGAAACCCATAATTATAAAAGAGTTTACAAGCTCAAGTACACCGAAAGGCCAACGCCATCAAAAAAGATGGACAAAAAATTCTTCAAATAAATCCATTTAAAAAAATTCTAGAGCAGAGACCTCCAGTTTTGACTCTGATGCCTCTGATCAAGAACATAGATCCCATATAGTCTCATTTGATAGGACTGTAGACTATTCAAGAGAGAACCGTGGAAGCTCCAATTATGATCATAAAGCCTCAACATCATCATCCCAAACCAAAATGTTTAAATCTTCTGGTCAACCATCATCAGCTTTTTTACAGGCAGGCCCAAAGGGGCGAGGAGAACCAGGAGATCCAAAAGGAAACGAGGGACGAGGCAAGGCCAAGCGGAAGAAATACGAATGAAAGATTCCGGTAATGTTATCAATTTGTCCGGTATGGATCTTACACTTGATCAATTGACATTACTCAATAAGGGGCTCGGGTTTGCACCTACACAAAATTTCCAGCTTTTCCAGACAGTGATCGACCTTCAGAAATTTACCAGAAAATTAACGTTAAAGAAGATTTTCTGTCCAAAAACCAACACTTATAATTCGGACATGAGCAATACTACACTAATGTCTCCCACTGAAGAAACAGACATATTGTCTTTTCAAGAATGTTGTGCCCTCTCTGATTTGGACACACTACTTGAATTACAGGGTGAACGCTCATCCACATTCACTCAACCATTCTTTGGCCATGAAGATTCGGGCTACCGAAGAAAATCATTGTTTTGCCCAAATTACAATAGAGGGCCTTCTATTTCTATGTTTGAACATTTAGTGGAACGGGATTTACGTTTATTAGCTCAAGGTTTTACTTGTTCGAACGTTAACTCTGGTAACCTGAGTCACACTGAGATTCAACAGATTGATTGTATCAAAAAGCAACATGACATTGTACTTAAACATGCTGATAAGGGGGGTGCCCTTGTAATTATGTCCTCTATTCAGTACCAAAAAGAAGCATTGAGACAGTTACAGGACACTAACTCCTATCGGCGTCTTATGGGCAATCCAACGTCTAAATATAATGACGAATTGGTAGAGTTGTAAGAATTTGGCAGAATTCTCAATGTCATCAGTCATAAGGAATTTGAATTCCTTGACTGTATACATCCCGTGATTCCTATTTTTCATCATCTCCCAAAGATCCATAAATCGCTAGTTGACCCTCCTGGTCGACCAATAGTAGCGAGTATTGGATCTTTGGGAGATGGACTGTCACGCTATGTTGACAAATTTCTGCAACCGCTGGTGGTACAGTTGCCCTCATTCGTCAGGGACACGGCTGATTTGATTGTCAATCTACAGGACTTCACATGGCACAAAGACTACAGGTGGGTCACACTTGATGTGGCCTCCCTGTATTCTATTATAGAACACAAACAAGGACTTTCAGCTATTGAGTACTATCTAGAACTTTCCACTCTATCCGTTTCACATTGCACTTTTCTATTAGAGTCTATTTCATTTTTACTCACGCACAATTATTTTATGTTTGATTCACGGTTTAATTTACAGTTATTAGGCACCGCAATGGGCACGAGTTTTGCACCGTCATACGCTAATTTATTTATGGGTTTTTGGGAATCTCGGTTTATTTTTCACAGTGATAATAATTTTCGTCAAAATATCGTCTTTTATAAGAGATATATTGACGATCTTATATTAATTTGGAAGGGTGATGAACACACATTATTCACTTTTATTGATTATTTAAACACTAACGATTTAAACATTAAATTCACTTTTGAACAAAATCTTAACCACATTCACTATTTGGATTTGGTCCTGTACATTGACAACAATATGCATATACAATCAGATATTTACCGAAAAGAGAATTCCAGGAATACCCTCTTATGTGCACAAAGCTGCCATCCACGACCTTTGATTAGGAATATTCCTGGAGCTCAATTCATGAGATTAAAAAGGCTGTGCTCTGACGATGAGGTCTTCTTATCTCGATCAGGAGAGATGTCTAAAAGATTTCTCGCCAGGGGGTACTCTGCCAAAGATATTTCAGCAGCTTTTGACAAAGCGAATGCAACAGATAGAAAAACTGTAATCTGTAAAAGGAAGAGATCAGTGCCCAGCAGAGGGAATGCAAATGCTTTAAATGAAGGGAAAAGTCCTTACTTTATCACTACATTTAGTCAGCAATCTAAACAGATTTGTAATATTATTCATAAGCATTGGCATACCCTGTTGCTGGACAAGGACATACGCCCAATTGTTGAAAGTGGACCAAGGTTCACATACCGCAAAGCAAAAACATTGGCATTTCACCTGTCACCCAGTATGTATGATAGTAGGTCAGGCTCCCCGAACATTAGTTGTATTCCAAAAGGATTTTTCAAATGTGGCAAATGTGCAATGTGCCAACATGCGTTTCCAACAAACAGTATCATGTGTAAATATAATGTAAACAAATATAAAATTAAGACCTTTCTAAACTGTAATACCAGTTATGTTATATATGTTCTTTATTGCAAGTGTGGATTAAGATATGTGGGTCGAACAACTAGGCCGCTAAAAATCAGAATAGCAGAGCATGTGCGCCTTATTAGGAAAGGTGATTTATTACATCCTGTATCAAGACACTTTACACAATGCCTTAAGGGAGGCATTGGAAACTTCACCTTTTCTGCTATTGAACACATTCATTGCCACCCTAGGGGGGGCAATAGGGAGAACACACTCAACAAACAGGAGATGTATTGGATATACGCTCTCGATGCTCTTCACCCACATGGTATAAATATCGATTGGGAGTTAAAACACTTCCTATAGACCATGTGGGTGTAGGGGGGGTAGAGAGGGCGTATATCCTATGCTGTCTTCATCCCACATATTGCACATATACCATTATTTAGGTATACAAATTAAAATCAAGTTCATATGACATTAATCAAAATTAAATGTATCTGCTGTTATCTCCTATATATGTCCTCTAAGGATAGTATATAATTTGCTTGCTATATATATTTTTTACTATTAAGTATTATAAATTCATTAGCATACATATTTAGTTATTTCAATATGTATTGTCTCCATATCAATGAATATTGTAATCAAAATTGTATCTGTATTATATACAATTTTTCTACTCCAACCATATGTATTTTGTAAAGATATTATATATTGGTTAGTGCTTTACATCCCATTGTATTATATTGTTTTTAATTGTGTTTGTGTCATATGTTATTGTATATATGTTTTATTTATCTACATCACACAGGCTCAATGAATGGGTTAAACTCTAATACAGATAGACCATTAGCTTAATTGAGCTCCATAGTTTTTGTATTTTGAACCACCAATCCTATTGGGTCTCCACCTATTTAAGGAGTCTGTGTGATAAGGGTATTAGACTCTTTGATAAAGTCCCGGAGAGGGACGAAACGCGTCAGAGTGCCCCTTCTGTGATGTACAGCATGTACCATTAAAGCTGATTTTAATTCATCTTTGAGCTGGACTTTTGTTGCTGTGACCGCCTCCCACCTTTCTTTTTACCTGCCCATATACACACCTTTTTACCTCGCCCACGCCTCACTGTCTCCTCCTCCCGCCTTCCTGCTAAGGTTGTTAACCCATCTAATTTAATACCTATTCTTCCTTCTTCCTACTCTACTACCTTCTTCTGTGCCCTCTGAAATGTCCGCTCTGACTAACGAGGTTCTGGTTGTACACAACCGCTTCTGCTCTCACTCTCTTCACCTCTTTGCTCTAACAGAAACTTGGTTCTCACAACATGACAGCTGTATGTATGTACAGTCATGTGAAAAAGAAAGTACACCCTCTTTGAATTCCATGGTTTTACATATCAGGACATAATAACAATCATCTGTTCCTTAGCAGGTCTAAAAATAAGGTAAATACAACCTCAGTTGAACAACAACACATGACATATTACACCTTGTCATGATTTATTTAACAAAAATAAAGCTAAAATGGAGAAGCTATGTGTGAAAAACTAAGCATAATCGTCTACCTCCTCTACCTCCACATAGCGACCTTTTAATCCTGGCTTTCCTTCTCTCACCTCTGACTATTGTATTGTATTGTATGTCTTTATTTATATAGTGCCATAAATGTACATAGCGCTTCACAGCTATGTTCATTTATATCATATAAATAACAAATAATATAAATAACAGGTCATGGGAATAAGTGCTTCAGACATAAAAGTAACATTAAGGAAGAGAGTCCCTGCTCCAAGGAGCTTACAATCTAATTGGTAGGTAGGGAGAACGTACAGAGACAGCAGGAGGGAATTCTAGTAAGTGCGTCTGCAGGGGGCCAAGCTTTATGTATCATGTGTCCAGGATTATCCAGTGCTATTCATATGCTTCTTTAAGCAGATGTGTCTTAAGGTGGGTCTTAAAGGTGGATAGAGAGGGTGCTAGTCGGGTACTGAGGGGAAGGGCATTCCAGAGGTGCGGGGCAGAAAGTGAGAAAGGTTTAAGGCGGGAGAGAGCTTTAGATACAAAAGGCGGTAGAAAGAAGACATTCTTGAGCAGAACGCAAGAGTCGGGATGGTGCATATCGAGAAATTAGGGCTGAGATGTAAGGAGGGGCAGAAGAGTGTAAAGCTTTCAAATTGAGGAGGAGAGGGGGCGTGGCCTGGAGTCTAACGGCAAAGGTTGTGTCTGTCTAAAGCTCCTGCAGGCAAAACTTCAAACAAAGAAATAGCGAACATCAATCTGGCCAAAACAAATTAAAAACACCAAACTAAAAGACAGCAGGAGACGGGGGAGATTTTAACACAAAAAATAAAGAAATTGGACATTGCTAAGCCCCCCAAATATACAGAACAAGGGAGCAGAAAATAAAGTGAGTAAAAGAAGCTGCTGAGGCCCGTGCGTGGCAGGGAGAATCTGTGGAGCTGAGAGGTTCGGCGCGGTCCCCGTCAAAACCGCCCACCCCCTCACCCCCCCCCCCCCCCCCCACTTCCCCGCAAAAGATTATCACAGCAGACGGATCCCGGGGCAGCTTACCAGCCGGTAGGAGACTCACCAGCACCAGTGACGATCTCGAGTGCTCGGGAGGGAGCCGAGGGGGAAGGCGGAGCGGCCATCTTGACCTGGCTGCGGAGGCTCACGCAGGGAGAAGCGCGGCTTCCCCGAGGGGGTGAGTGACTCGGCGGGGTCCCGGAGGGGAGAGGAGGAGGCCCCACAGAGGTGAGCAGAGCCGTGGACTCGGCGGGGTCCCGGAGGGGAGAGGAGGAGGCCCCACAGAGGTGAGCAGAGCCGTGGGCCAGGGGAGACGAGTACTAGTAGCCCCTCCTGAAAACGCGGCGCATCCCCGCTTTCCCGCCGAGGCTCGCAAAAAGGCGCCATCTGGTGTGTGAGCTATCTAGCTTACCCGCGTCCAGCCGAGGTGTGCAGTCCCTCAAGGGGGAGATCGGCGTGGGGCTTGCAAGATACAGGAGGAGACCCAGAGCAGTGGTGGGAGTGGAGAGAGGGGAAGGGGGAGCTCCGAGAAGGTGGAGAGGGAGAGGTACCATGCGTTCCAGCTTGAAACGCAGCTGTGTCCCAGCCGGATCCAAAATGGCCGCCGCTGGCCTGAGTTAAAGGCACAAACACACACAAATAAATTCAGTGGCTGAAAATTGGAAAACAGCTTTGAATTGTTTTTACCAACACACTCTCTCCCCACTCCGACTCAGCCCCAATACCTACCCACCTACCTACCTAGGAGAAGGTCAACCCCCTTTAGAGAAGGGGGAAAAAAAAACACCTAATAAAAAAAAATGTGAATGAGCATGGTGCCTCAGGAATGAGGTGGCTCATATCAATGTAAAAAAGGAAATACAGAACTTACATCACCCAAACAAAATCAGCTTCAATTCTACAGTATATATAAAAACGACCAATAAACAACAAATATGCCACCCACCAAAACACAAAAAAAAAACCCCGCGGTAGGCCGCACTCTTCTTTAAAAAAACAAAGACAGGAACTAAAGATCAGGAAGCGTCTATCGCAGGCGAAGACGCAGAACCAGAACCTGACTCCGAAGAAGAGACAGATACTCCGCTTACTCGCAAAGAAATGTTGCGGTTTGTCCAAGACATTAAAAGCTCCTTCCGCTCCGAGATGCAGAGTTTCCGTCAGAGTGTCAGAGAGGAAATAGCGTCTATAGGAGACCGTATCGTGGACATGGAGGAGAAAGTGGACACCACCGCCTCTGCCCAGGAGACCCAAGCCCAAGACATCCACGAATTAAAAACACAAGTTAAAACAATTTTCGAAAAATTGGAAGATACGGAAAACCGATCAAGACGCAATAATCTGCGGATCAGAGGGGTCCCGGAGGAAGTGGACAATGCTCAGCTGGACGCATATCTCATCCAGCTCTTCGGGTCTCTGTTATCAGAAATGACGGAAGACAAACTCCAGATGGACAGAGCACATAGACTGCCTAGACCTAAAGGCCTGGACCCAAAAAAACCACGAGATGTGATTACACGTCTACACTACTTTCGTAGTAAAGAGGAGATACTGAGAGCCGCTAGATCTACTCCAAGGATAGAACAAGACAACGTTCAGCTTCTCATTTTCCCAGATCTGGCTCAAATGACTCTGAACAAACGTAAAATGTTCGCACAGGTCACAAACACACTGCGAAATAACAAAATACGCTACCGTTGGGGTTTTCCGTGCAAGATAATATTTATCTACCAAGAAAAAACATATATATTTCTCTCTCCAGAAGAAGGCGAAGAGAAATTGAGAGCAATGGGTCTCCTTGAACCAGAGGAAATGGAGGCCTCCGAGCGGATTCAGCCCCCACCTAAACAACAGCGCCCAACATGGGTAAAGACCCCAACTTCACGAAGAGAAAAGAACCAGCCCGCTTGATATTTGGAGCTGATCAATCGTTGAGTTTCCAGTTAATTTTACAGACTGACGGAATGTTGTTCGGAACATAAGGCACAGCTGAACTTGTCGTTTACTCCAGATAAGCTCTTTTTCTTGAACAGGAGTGGAGACACTTGGCGTCAATTCACTAACTTGAACCACTCTCAAAAACCAAGGCGATCTGGTTATCAAGAATCTCCCGAAGATAACTTCCCATACTGTGAAAGGTTTTAGTTTTAAAATACAGGCTACCACGAGGGTTGCTTTGGAAATTTTTTTTTTCAAAATTGACTGTGTTTCTAAATGGACTGAAAGTCTCAAAGCACCTAGAAACTGATAGACAGCCTGATCTAAGTTGAATGTTTCGTGCAGTTGACACATGTTGACCCGGGTTGGGGGTTTTCGGGTTAGGTCCTCGGGGGCCGTCGGCGGGCCGGCTTCTGTGGGTGTCCCTGTTTCGGTGCGGGTGGCTCGGACGGTGGCTCTGTCTTTGACTGGGTCGCTGGATGGGCCGCCTGTGCTGGGGGACGGCCCACTGGTGGCTCTTGGGGCCCGGGTGTGGACACCTTGGGCCTAATTCGAAACCGTTTTCTAGGTAAAAGTATGTCCTGGTTGCAGGATATCAATGTTATTTATTTCTTGCACTGTTCCGTTTGTGTCTCTCTTCCCCTATAGACTAAATATAGATTTTGAGATGGCCGAGCACTTGATGCCAGTCTGATCTACTCAATGTGAGAGAATTAAGGAAAGATAAGGTGATGTAAATAGTTACAATGTTTCATTTCCCCCTCGTTTTTCTGTATCCTGATGTGTAAGACTACACATACAATCCACCCCGTACTTACCGGGGTGTTGCTTTTGCTTTTGATTTCTGAAGATTTGGCTCCTAAACAAAGGAGCACTGTGGCATTAAGCCGTTGGGCTGCAACCCGCCCCCACAGGTTTGCGCATCCCGTGACTGCGATACACTCGCATCACGGGACTTGAGATGGTTGGTCCCCCAAACATAGTTTGGAAACCGGGGTCCTCTTTTTACCCCACCTACCTTGTCCACCCTCCCCCCACACTCAGTTCTACAAGCATTTGTTACTGCAGAAAGTTAATATGTGTATCTCTCAAGGTGTATGTTGACGATACAGACTGTTTACAATAGTTAAGATTCTGTTTCTTCTGCTATATATAAGTCATCACTCTGTTCACCTGTATCATAGACCTTTCAAGCATCACTATGCCGATTAATATAATCTCCCAAAACACCAAGGGCCTCAATACCCCCCGTAAGAGACGAATAGCCCTTTCAGAGGCCAAAAGACTAGCAGGAGATATCATTTTGTTACAAGAAACGCATCTGAAAAGGAGGATCAATCACTGCTGTACAGTAGCGACTACCCTCTAGTCTATCACTCATCATCCCATACAAAAAAAAATGGGGTGGCTACACTTTTCCACAAAAATTTAAATTTCAAAGTTGATAAAATTTAAAATGATCCTGCTGGGAGAATTTTAATTGTTACAGGATTACTAGACTCTACCCATCTAAGACCTCAGCCATATTACTTGCTTGCTGGCGGAAGCGCGCTGAGGCACGCTCCCGCTCAGCATTGAGCCCCTACAGCCGCAATTAGAGCGGCTTTAGTAGGGGCTCACCTGCGCTTCCGCGCGCTTGCGGAAGCGCAGGTCTTAGGGGAATTTAAAATTCCCCCGCTTGCCGGCGAGACAGGCCGGTCACGTGAGCGGTTCGCCCAATGAGGGCGAACCAGCTCCGTGACGTCACTGGCCCGCCCCCGGCCAGTGACGCGCCCACCCCCGGCCCTACCCCGGCCCTCCCCCGGCCTGCCCCCGGCCTGCCCCCTGAAGGCCCGCTGTAAGCAACCGCAAGGCCAGGGAAAGCACCCGCTTTCCCTGAGCCTAAGCGCGCCTCAGCGAGCAAGCAGGGAGCATGGACTCAGCCTAACAATAGCTAACATATATGCCCCTAACGAAAATCAAGAATCCTTTTTCCGGGAGCTCACAAATTTAATAAACTCTGTCCAGAAAGGTTTTCTAATTCTGCAGGGGATTTCAACGCAATCATGGACCCATATTTAGATAAATTTCCCAGTCTTCCATTACCACAAAAAATAGTTCCCTCAACTCGTGGTCTCGTATCCATGGCCAAGGATCTGATGGTAGTAGACTCCTGGCGACTAATGAACAATAAGGAAAAAGATTTTTCCTTCTTCTCTCATCCCCATAAAAGTTATTCACGTATAGACTATATTTTAATTGACCAACAAATTAGCGATAACATTTCCTCAGCAATAATTGCCCCCTCTGCTTGGTCAGACCACTCTACAATTATAACTAAACTGGATGGCCTCACAACCAAAAACAAAACAAGGTTGTGGTCTTTAAATGAATCATTACTGTCGAACTCACAAAATCTCCAACAATTGGAAGAGGAACTGATCCAATATTTTGATATAAATAACACCCCGGACATTTCCCCTTTTACCCTTTGGGAGGCCCATAAACCTGTGCTTAGAGGTAAACTGATTGCTCTGGCTTCTCGGAAAGAAGGAAAAAGCGGAACACTTTGTGACATTAACACAAAAGTTATCAGAACTAGAAAGTATCCATAAAGCAAATCCCTCCCGAAAAAACTATAGACAAATAATCTCAGTTAGAGGGCAATTAAATCTTTTGTTAGTGACAAACGCAGAGAGAGCTATACGATGGACCCAACAGAAATGCTACGAAAAAAGTAATAAGGCAGATAAGATGCTGGCACGTAAACTAAAACAAAAGCAGGTTAAAGCTAAGATCCATAATATTTATACTAAAAATGGAAAGATATCTCACAGCCCCAAAGTTATAAGTGACGCCTTTAAGGAATATTATGCATCTCTTTACAATCTGCCTGGCCCAGTGGGAGAATCGGCTAAAAAGAAAAAAACGAAAAAAATTCAAAACTGTCTAACTCAATGCCGGCTCCCGACACTGGAACCAGAAGACATAATAAATCTTTAAAAAAGTATAGAACCCATTGAAATCCTGGAGGCTATCAAATCTTTGAAAAATGGGAAGGCCCCTGGTCCGGATGGATTTTCAAACCTTTACTACAAAAAAATTCTCCACAATACTCCTCCCACACTTAACCAAAGTATTTAATGAGATGCTTTTAGGCCTCCCCCCACCCAGAGATATGCTACGAGCATAGTCGTAATCCCAAAAGATGGAAAAGATCCCATGATGTGCTCTAGCTACAGACCTATCTCTTTGTTAAATACAGATCTAAAATTATACGCAAAAATCTTGGCCACTAGATTAAACAATATTCTTCCACGATTGATCCATCCGGACCAGGTTGGCTTTGTTCTGGGCAGGCAAGCCCTTGACAACACAAGGAGGACGGTGAACTTAATACATGTAGCAAAACAAACCACACGCTCATCATTACTACTTTCACTAGACGCTGAAAAAGCTTTTGATCGGCTAGATTGGCAGTTTATGAACGCCACACTCTCACAAATGGGATTTACTCCCAAAATCTTAAACAGCATAAACACGCTATACTCGGCTCCGACAGCCATAGTAAAAATGAATAACTCCTTGTCTGACCCTTTCCCAATATCGAACGGAACCAGACAGGGGTGCCCACTGTCCCCCTTGTTGTTTGCTTTGGCAATAGAACCATTAGCCTGCCAGATAAGAATGAACCCCAATATCACGGGTATCAATGTTGGACAGAAGGAATTTAAGATAGCTCTCTACGCGGATGACATACTACTGACGCTCTCGAATCCCCTTATCTCACTCCCCAACCTCTTCCAAGCTCTATCTGAGTTCGGCTCCCTTTCAGGATACAAAATTAACCACTCTAAATCTATGGCTCTTGGCTTAAACCTTCCCAAGGATATGGTAAAATTACTTCAACTTAATTTTGACTTCAAGTGGAATCAGACCCACATTAAATATTTAGGGGTTCAAATAACAAAAGATTACTCATCCCTATACAAAATAAACTTTAAACCTTTATTCGACCAAGTTGCAAAGGACTTGTCCACCTGGAATCCATACATTATCTCTTGGTTCGGAAGGATCGCCACTATTAAAATGAACATCTTACCTAGAATACTGTACCTCTTCCAAACTCTTCCAGTAAAGATTTGTCAGAAGGACCTAAATAACATTCAAAATAAAATTCTGAAATTTGTATGGCAAAATAGACGCCATAGAGTCCGCAAAGATATCCTTTATAAATCTAAGTTATAAGGAGGCTTAGCTCTTCCAAACTTACAAAAGTACTATAGAGCGGCACAACTAGGGCAACTCGTTAGTTGGCATTCAAACCCAACCGAAAAAAGATGGGTCGAACTAGAAGAATTGATCTGCTCCCCATTCGAAATTAAGGCTCTCCTCTGGCTTAATAGAAAATCCAGACCAGCTGCGGTTTACACAAACCCGGTGCTATCTTTCGCATGTAATCTTTGGGACTCCCTTAAAGTTAGGTTCCAACTTACGGGTACCCCATCCCTCATGCAACCCCTGTTTTCAGATCCCTCCCTCCCTTTTTACACTAATAACCAACAATCAAACCTTTGGGTCTAAAAAGGACTCCTAAGAGTTAATGATATTCTCATCAAAGGTAAAGTTCCTCCATTCAACTCGTTACAAACGAGCCACGACATTCCCTCCTCTGAATTTTTCCGATTTCTCCAAGTTAGGCACTATATCCAATCCATTTACAAGCCAAACCAACTACATGTGTTAACGCTATATGAAGACTGGTGTGTACGTCAGCCTCTTATGAAGGGCATTACTTCCAGGCTATACCATAGTTTGACTCCCGTCAAAAATAGCCAAACTCCTGATAAATATATGGTGTCCTGGGAGGAGGAGTTGAATACCAATTTGGACCTTGATGTTTGGAAAGATGTTTGGGAAGCCGCCTCCAAAAATTCTTCTTGTGTGGTGATTAAGGAGAATATTTACAAGCTAATATATAGATGGTATATGACTCCTACCAGGTTGAACTCTTTTCTCCCAGGTGTCTCTCCTTTATGTTGGCGTGGTTGTGGCGAAATGGGGAATATACTGCACATATTCTGGTCGTGTCCAAAAATTCAGCAAACATGGAGGGATGTGTTTGCTTTAATACACAGGGTTTTGGGCATCACTGTCCCCCAGGACCCAATATATATATAGTATTGGGAAAGCCAATGGCCAATTGTAACAAAAAATAAATTAAAGTTATCTCCCAAATTCTAAATGCTACTAGATGCACCATCGCCAAAAACTGGAAACAACCGACTCCCCCATCCTTAAACCAAATCAATAACAAAATCTGGCACATAGTCTACATGGAAAAACTCACTGCCTACCTAACTGGTTCCACTTCACAATTCTCAGAGACATGGGCTCCTTGGTTTAGACATGCAGGTCTATCCCCATATTTAGACTAGATTATTCAGAACAGAGTGATTTATGATTTATGTTGTATTTAACCTGTTATTTAATATGTTACATGATTTCAAATGCTGTCTCCTTCCCCCCTTCCCATACTCTCCTCCCCTCCTAATGTGTAATCAGACTATTTTCAATATTGTACCGTTGTATTGTTCCCCTCCTTTTTTTTCTTTTTGTACCCCTCTTACTTTTGAAAAATGGTTAATAAAAAAATAAGTAATAAAAAAAAAAAAAGTGAGGAGGAGAATGGAGTGTGAGATGCGGGATTTGATCGGAAGCCAGGAGAGGGATTTCAGGAGGGGAGATGCGGAGACAGATTTAGGAAAGAGTAGAGTGATTCTGGCAGCAAGTTTAGGATAGATTGTAGGGGAGACAGGTGAGAGGCAGGAAGGCCGGACAGCAGGAGGTTGCAGTAATCGAGACGTAAGAGAATGAGGGCCTGAGTCAGAGTTTTAGCAGTCGAGTAACAGAGGAAAGGGCGTATCTTTGTGATATTGCGGAGGAAAAAGCGACAAGTTTTAGAAACGTATTGAATATGAGAGGAGAATGAGAGAGAGGAATCAAGTGTAACCCCTAGGCAGCGTGCTAGGGCTACTGGGTGAATGATCGTCTTTCCAATAGTAATGTGGAAGGAGGTAGTAGGGCTAGGTTTGGGAGGAAGTATAAAAAGCTCTGTTTTTGCCTTGTTTAGTTTCAGTCGGCGGATGGCCACCCAGGATGATATTCCAGAGAGGCATTCAGAAACTTTGGTCTGTATAGCAGGTGTAAGGTCAGGGGTTGAAAGGTAAATTTGTGTGTCGTCAGCATAGAGGTGATATTTAAACCCAAAAGATGTGATTAGGTCACCTAGAGAGAGTGTGTAAAGAGAAAAGAGAAGGGGTCCCAGGACAGAGCCCTGGGGTACCCCCACAGAGAGATCAATAGAGGATGAGGAGGTGTTAGCAAAAGAGACACTGAAAGTACAATGGGAGAGGTAAGAGGAGATCCAGGATAGAGCTTTATTCCGAATTCCAAGGGTATGGAGAATGTGAAGGAGAAGAGGGTGGTCCACAGTATCGAATGCTGCAGAGAGGTCGAGTAATATGAGCAGAGTGTAATGACCTCTGTCTTTGGCAGCATGGAGGTCGTCAGTTATTTTAGTGAGGGCTGTTTCAGTAGAGTGAGCAGTGCAGAAGCCAGATTGTAGAGGGTCTAGAAGAGAATAAGTGTTGAGAAAGTGTAGCAATCGAGAGAATACAAGACGTTCAAGGAGTTTGGAGGCAAAAGGCAGGAGGGAGACAGGTCGATAGTTAGAAGGACAGGTAGGGTCAAGCGTGCTGTTTTTGAGTAATGGTATAATGGTTGCATGCTTGAAGGAGGATGGAAAGGTACCAGAGTAGAGGGAAGAGTTAAAGATCTGTGTGAGCATAAGGATTATAGAAGGAGCAAGAGGTTTTAGGAGATGGGAGGGAATGGGATCAAGTGGGCAAGTGGTAGAGGGAGAAGAGGAGATCAGCAGTGACACATCCTCCTCCGAGATAGCGGAAAAAGAGTCAAGAAAGGCAGGAGGAGAGTTGGGAAGCAGTGTGGGATGGGAGGAGGCAACAGATGGGATGTTCTGACATATGGATTCCACCTTTTCCTTAAAAAAGTCAGCAAAAGTCCTGAGGTGAGATAGACGAAGAAGAGGAGGCAGCTGAGGGTGGTCTGAGTAGAGAGTCAAAGACAGAAAAAAGTCGGCGTGGGTTAGACTTGTGTGTGTTGATTAGTGATGAAAAGTAGGTTTGTTTAGCCTGAGAGAGGGCAGAGTTGAAACAGGACAGCATAAATTTGTAGTGAATGAAGTCTGCGAGCGTATGAGATTTCCTCCAGAGGCTTTCAGAGGAACGAGTGGAGGAACGCAGCATGCGTGTGTGGGAGTTTAGCCGGGATCTGGGGTTAGAAGGGCGAGGACGGCAGAGAGAAAGCGGGGCATGAAGTTCAAGAGGGGAAGATAAGGCAGAGTTGTAGTTCCTGACCAGGTTATCAGGGTCTGAAGCAGAACTGAGAGAGGAGAGGGAGGAGCGTAAAGTGAAATCAAGAGCTGGTAGGTTAATAGAGCGCAGGTTTCTGCAAAAACGAGGGCGAGATGGAGAGAAGCGAGAGAGAGAAAATGAGATGAGGTGATGGTCAGAGAGAGGAAATGGAGAAATCAGAGAGAGAGAAGTTTTTAGTGAAAACCAGGTCTAGGTAGTGTCCATCCTTGTGGGTGCTGGCTTCAGTCCACTGTTGAAGGCCAAAAGAAGAGGTTAGAGAAAGAAAGCGGGAAGCCCAAGGGAGAAAGGGGTCATTAATATGGCAGTTAAGTCCCCAAGGAGAAGAACAGAGGAGTCTGAGGAGAGAAAGAAAGAGAACCAGGATTCAAAGTGAGAGAGAAAGCAGAAGGGGGATGAGTAGGGGTAGGTGGGCGATAGATGACTGCCACATGGAAAGGGAGAGGAGAGAAGATCTGGACTGTGTGAACCTCAAAGGAGAGAAAAGCAAGAGAGGGAGGAATAGGAACGGTTCGGTAGCGGCAGAGAGAGCAGAGCAGGAGCCCCACGCCTCCACCCCTGCCATCAGGGCGCGGAGTGTGGGAAAAGGAAAGGCCACCATAAGAGAGGGCAACTTCCAGAGCAGAGTCAGTCTAAGTGAGCCAGGTCTCTGTTATAGCAAATAGGAGCAGAGAGTGAGAGAGAAAGAAGTCATGTACAGAGAGGAACTTGTTAGAGAGGGAGCGAACATTCCAAAGAGCACAGGAGAAAGGAAGAGAGGAGGGAGGGTGGCAGGGGATGGGTATGAGGTTGGAGGGGTTTACACCAGAAGGAGTAGAAGTTGCATGTGGAAGGCGAGGACGAGAGCAAGTAGAAATAAGGCAGGGACCAGGATTGGGAGAGATATCCCCAGAAGCGAGGAGGAGAAGCATGGACAGAAAGTGAATGTGTGAGGATGATTCGTAGGGGTGTGTTTTAGTGAAGGGGGTATAGCTGTGTGGTGACAGAGGGCACAGGTAAGAAAGGAGTTCATGTGAACTGAGAAGTGGTGAAGTAAGGAGAGATGGAGATATATGAATAGAGTTAGAGACATTATGAGGCTGGTGGAAGGAAGTGCATAATTTGAAAATAAGTGAGGTTACAGCAAATATAAAAAGTAAAGGCGGCATCAAAGCAATAGTTATGTGTTGAGATGTGCAGTCTGGGATGATATCCTCCTTTCCAGCGTAGTTCAAATGCAGGAATCAGAAGCAGTAGGTGGTGTCCACTTTTCCACTTCTTTTTGAACTTCCTTTTTTAAACCTCCTCACTACTTTAAAAATTTCTACTTAAAAGCATTTCTGCTTAGGAGCATGGCTGAAGGCAGCAATGGCTGTTGTGAGTTTACTTATATACTTTTACAAAGTCACCTGGCTGGCCTAACCTAACTATCTTATTCTTTTACTAGAGGACTTCAACTATCATAGTGCTGATCCCTCAGGCTCTGGCACATCCATTGCCTCTAACCCACAGCCTTTGCTAAATTCCCTCCTCGGCATGGCTATAGAGGAAATTTCACACCCTGGCTTATTTTCTGTACTATACATTTCTCCTCTCCTGTTTTAACTCTGATCTATGTAGGGCCAAAAACCCTACTTTTCCTCACTCATCAACGCTCTCAAATCCATGCTGTCTCTTCTCTGTGTTTGACCTCTCCGCTGACCTTATAGTAAAGTGGATGCTATCCACAAGGAGATTTTTCCAGGTAAAGAGTTGGAAGCTTCTAAGCTGATCTTCTCCCTCTAACACATGTCCTCTTGATCCTATCTCCACACACCTTATCAGAAGTCTTACTCCTGTCTTAGTTCCAACTCTTACCCACATCTTCAATTCCTCCCTGTTCTCTGGCACCTTCCCCTCTTCCTTTAAGCATGCAGTGGTCACACCTATTCTCAAAAACAACCTAGACCCTACGTGCTTTACCAGCTTCTGACCGGTATCCCTCCTGCTATTTGCCTCCAAATTGTTAGAACGTCTCATGTTCTCCTGTATGATACATTTTCTTAATTCCCAAGCTCTTCTGGACCCTTTACAATCAGGCTTTCGTACAGGTAACTCAACAGAGACTGTGCTCACTAAAGTAGCCAATAATCTACGGTACATGAACCCCAAGACCACTTTTCCCTACTAATCCTACTCAATCTCTTTGCTGCTTTTGATACTGTTGATACCTTCAAATTGTAAGCTCTCTTGGTATCCATAACAAAGCTCTATCATCATACCTCTCCCATCACACATTTTCAGCCTCTGTTGCTAAAATGTCTTCGTCTTCTGTTGAGATGTCTATTGATGTACCCCAAGGCCCTGTTCTGTGACTCTCCTTTTCTCTCTATACACACATTATCACTTGGTGACCTCATTAACTCTTTTTGCCTTATGCATCATCTCTTTGCAGATGATATGCAGATGAATCTATCCACCCGTACCCGAAAACATGCAATCCAGTCCCAAATCTCTGATTGCCTCCTGGCTATAGCCTCGTGAATGGTGCTCGACACACCTAAAACTCAATTTGTCTAAAACTGAGCCCCTAAATCTGGCAAAATATCCCCTTTCTCCATCATAGTAAAAGGTTCTACCCTATATCCTGTCACTAAATCACATTGTCTAGGAGTAACATTGGTCACTTCCCTTTCCTTCTCCATTCACATTTGCGGCATGGCTACAATTTATAATTTCTTCCTCTGTAACATTGCCAAGATCCACCTTTTCCTCTGTCAATCTACAGCTAAAACATTAATGCATGCCCTTATCCTCTTCCGTCTGGATTATTGTAACATACTGCTAACAGGCCTCCTTGCCTCGTAACTCTCTCCTTTGGAATCTATCCAAATTTCTGTTACTACAATTATTTCACTTTCTCCCAAAACAGTCTCTGCTCATCGCCTCATTAAATCCTTTTCCTGGCTTCCCATCAAATTTCAGATCACCTACAAAGTTCTGCTCCTTACCACTAAGGCTATCCGTTAATCTGCTCCTTCCTACATATCAGCTTTGATCTCTCGTTATGCCCCAGCTCATCTTCTGCGCTCTACCCATAAATGTGGCTGTGTAACATCTTAAGTGTCACATTTAAAGTATCTGTAGAGATCATTTTGGAGTTATCATCTCTGGATATTTTCTTTCTATATCTTTAATCATGGATGCAATCTGAATATCTGAGCTAACATTCTGATTAATTTCTTAAACAGGTATATTTCTGTGAGCAGATTTCTTCTATCAATTGAAAGAGAACTTAAAATCTAATTAACAACTATTTGGTATGTTTCTGTGAGCTGATTAGGCAAGCCCCTCCCTTAATTGTTTGTCAAATGCATCTGATCAGAGTATTTAAGACAGTCTATCTTGATTGTAAGCCACATGTCTGTGTAACATCTTACGTGTCACATATAAAGTGTCTATAGAGTTAATTTTGTAGTTGAAATTGGAGGTGAAGATTAGATGAAGATCTGGACTCTGCACAACAACTTTGCAACCGTGAGAACTTGACTTTCTAAATGCTGTGATTATTTATACTCTACCTATCCTCCAATACCTGGGAAGTCTTTCCTCCTGCATCTGACTATGCCCTCCCTATTGCTTTTTCTGTTTACTGTTTTCGCACTCTATTGTGAACGTCTCTGTTCTCTCCAACTTCCCCACTCCCCACTGCACCATTATTTATACACCTCTCTCCCAACAACTTCTTTACCCCTCAATAAAAAAACACCCACACAAATCCTCTATTCACACCCTCTATCTACTCCATCTTGCTGCTGGGGATCTCACCTAAGCCTGAGCCCAGACATAGACACCTGCTCTCACCCACGCCTCCCTGCCATCTCTTCCCCTGTAAATGGTGTTAACCTTCTGATTTAATACTGACTAACCTTAAAACTTGCCCCACAAATCAAGCATCCCAATAGCCGGCACTCATGGTCACTGTCCCACACTCAGTCATTCCTACCACCCATTGTGACCAAGCACTGCCATCTACAGCACTTAATCCCTCACCTGCTGTCTCTGTAAATCTCCCATCATACCACTTAGATTGTAAGCTCTTCGGGCAGGGATTTCCTTTCCTATTGTCTAATTTTGCGGCGCTTATTGTATTATTATAATTCTCCGTACTGTATTCTTTGTAAAGCGCTGAGTACACTTTTGGTGCTATATAAATGAAGACATACAATACTATACAAATGTCTCCTCTCCACCTCTACTGCTCTCTCTCGCCTTAAAACATTTTCCCTCACTTCCCCTTACCTGTGGAACTCCCTCACACTCAGTATATGCCAGGCACCCTCTCTCCCCACCTTTAAGTCAAACCTTAAAACTCACCACCTACATGAAGCATTTCAATAGCCTGTACTCATGGCTCCTGTCCCACACCCACCGTTGCTTCTACCAACCATTGTGGCCAAGCACTGCCATCTACTGCACTTACTCCCTCACCTGTTGCCTCTGTGTCTCCCGGGCATGGATTTCCTTTCATATTGTCTGACTTTCTTGCACTTATTGTATTATAATTTACTGTCCTGTCTTTTTTGTAAAGTGCTGAGTACACTGTAATCGCTATATAAATAAAATACATACATACATACAATCAATATAAATGTGTTTATTCTGTTTGATTACTGTGTATAAACCGATCCATGGCACAATGTGGTACTCTTATCGTAATCTAATGCAGGACTTGTGCAAATAAAAATACTAATAAGGTCCACACAACCTAAGAAGTATAATAATGCTACATATACTATAACCTTGATTTAGTAGGATATAACCTGAAAAATAGCAGAAGTGGAGATGTACCTTTTAAGGCTTTAATTACATGGAACATACTTACATGTAAAATGAAATCAGTGCATTTTTGTCATAATATGGTAATATAGTATACCTCTTACCTCCTAATGGTTCTCAGAAGCGTGGATCTTGCTTCATTGTGAAAGGTAATAATGATACTTGTAGGTGGAAGATCTGATTGATAGTGCAATTCAGTACATCTGAAAAAGAAAGATATTGTAATATAAGCGGTACAGTAATACCCCCTATACTTTATGTTGGAGAGTTAATTATTTAAAAATATAAATAACCAATGTATGATTTGTAGAAGGCTTATTTTTTGTATGGCACATAGTCAGAAGCATAACTTTAAACAAGTTGAACACAGATGTATATTAACACAACCCTTAAAAGAAAGTAAAGGCGAAGGAAGACAAGGGGTGTAGGAAGTGGTGTAGGAAGGGGTATAGGAAGTGGTGTAGGAAGTGGTGTTCTGTGTCAGCCATCAAAAAGGAAAAATAAATAAGGTTTCCAATTACAATGGAATCCAAGTAACAGCAAAGAACACATCATTTCATGTCCACTCAGGAAAGGACCTTCCATCAAGAGGAAGTGGCCCCTGAAATGTTGTGTTCTTCATTGTTCCTTGAATAAAACTACTTTTATTTCCTTCATATGGCTCCTTTCTCCCAATGGGACTCAAAGCACTTCACAATGACGTGGTACGCAGCATGTAGGATTTTTACAGACTTCCCGAATGAGCTTACAATCTAAGATTTTGGTACTTGAGGCTCAGGGAGATAAAGTAACTTGCCCAAGGTCACAAGAAGCCGACACTAGAAATTGAACCCTTCTTCCACTGATTCACAATCATTGTTATTAGAGTCTGAGCCTTTACTCATTGAGCCTCTCCGCCTCCCCTTTTGTAAGAGAAACTTATTGTAAGTGGAAACCTTATTTTTGGTACAGATTACCTTTTTTTTTTTTTTGACTACTATTATTGTGTTGGTCACACATTTGAGGTAATTTTTGGGGATTGAATATTTGTACCCCTGCTTTTCTATGTTCTGTGCCAGCCTACATCACACAGTCCTTTTGTCATTGTGCAGTTTTCAATCAGGTCAGCCTTCGTCAGTAATAGTAATATAGCCCCGGGAATCCTTCCACTGTACCGTATGTTCCTTTTCTAGATTGCTATCACAGAACGCCATCCACAAAGTGATGATAGCTCTTGTTACCGTATTTGGTAATGATTACTGCTGCTTGGTGAATGACCCCCTCTTAAAAGCATTTTGAAGTAGAAATTGCAATGAAGAAGAGTGGTAGATAGTGACTTCAAGAGATTTACTGCATATATACGTATGAATTAAAATTCTAAAGAACATCATGACCTTATAATGGTTACAGTATATTGATTCATTTATGTAATGCATTTAATCCAATTGATTGCATTAAATGTATTACATAATAAATCAATATAATAATTATTGTAATTATGGTTCTAATTTAATCTGTTTTTATGATCACATGCCTGTTTTCCAGGCACTCCATGTGAGTTTATTACCAAACATGGCACAACTATATTTCCACTATTTGGCAGATACAATAAACTACACAAAATTACACCGTTTTCTCTTTTTCCTCCCTTTTTAAAGCTGCTTTGGTCATGTTTCTTTCTATAAAATTACACGTATAGCCACTGTACATGTGTAAAAAAAAAAAAGAGAGAAAAAATATTGCAGATATTACCTCATTTAAAAAAAGAAGGATTCCTTCAAAGCTGTCTATTACTCGTCATTACTGGTTTAACTACACACACAGAACACACAACCCGTGTCTGACTCATACTATAGTTACATAGTTACATAGTAGATCAGGTTGAAAAAAAGCCATATGTTCATTCAGTTCAACCTATGCTAAATTTAGACGACAAATACTTTATCCTACTTACAGTATATTGATCCAGAGGAAGGCAAACAAAAAACCCCAGTGAAATATCACCTAATATCTCATAAGGGGAAAAATACATTCCTTCCCAACTCCAAATATTGGAAAATCAGATTACTCCCTGGATCAACATCCTTCCCATGTTTACTTATTTGGTATATCACTTTCTAAAAAGATGTCCAACCTTTTTTTGAATATATCTATTGTATCTACCATCACAGTCTCAATGGGTAATGCATTTCCTATTTGAGCTGCCCTTACTGTAAAGAACCCTTTCCCTTTTTGCTGGAGTGTCCTCTAACCTTAAGGGATGACCCCGAGTCCTTTGTACTGTCCTTGGGATACATCGTTCTTTTGAAAGCTCCTTGCACTTTCCCTGAATATATTTGTATATAGTTATCTTATCCCTTCTTAGACGTCTCTTTTCTACTTTATTTTCTACTTTATTTTGTACACCAACCTCTTGTGTAGAACCGCATGAAAACACTTTAGAACATCTAAGTAGACCACATCAACTGCATTACCCTTGTCTAAATTCCTACTTATCTCCTCAATGGAACTAATAAGTTTAGTTTGTCATGACCTATCCCTCATAAATCCATGCTGACTATCACTAATAATGTTGTTTTCCATTAGTATTCCTGAATATTACCCCGTACTAAACTTTCAAGTAGCTTCCCTACTATTGATATCAGGCTTACAGGTCTGTAATTCCCCGGTTGTGATCTAGCTCCCTTTTTAAATATAAGCACCACGTCTGCTTTATGCCACTCATGTGGTACTGAGTCTGTGGAAATTGAGTTCTTGAATATTAAATGTAATGGTTTGGCTATTACTGAACTTATCTTCTTTAGATCTCTTGGATGTATTGTATGCCATCGGGGCTTGGTGCCTTATTTACTTTACATTTTATCAAGCTGCCTATGAAATTCTTACTCAGTGAACCAATGTTTTGTTAAAATAGAGGTTGTGGCTTCCTCCTGCGGCACTACTATTGCAATCGATTCTTCCCTGGTAAATACAGAGGCAAAGAATTTGGTTAATACCTCTGCTGTTTCCTTATCTCAATAATTTGCCTGCCCATCTGACATTGAAATGGTCCACTATTTTCTTTTCTAATTTTTTTGTTGTTATTAAGGTACATAAAGAACTTTTTAGGGTTGATCTTATTTTGTATAGCAATCCTTTTTCCATTATCTATTTTTGCTAATTTGATTGCCCTTTTGCATCTTTTGTCACATTGCATATAATTCTGATACGATACCTCCGTCCTTCTGACTTAAAGAATCTAAGTGCCTGCCTCATCTTTCCAATTCCTCCCCTACCTGTTTATTTAGCCTCATTGGTTTAGACTTGTTTCTTTTATATTTATTACTCAAGGGTATACACTGGTACGCTTTTCTAACAATGTTTTAAAGACTGCCCATTTATCTTCCACATTTTTCACAGGCAGGGAAAACAGCGCCATGAAAAAAAGAGTCCCTAAATGTACCACACAGATCTTTTAAATTGTATGTATATATCTTTATTATATAGTGCCATTAATGTACATAGCGCTTCACAGCAGTAACACAAGTGACAATCGTATAAATAACAAATAATATAAATAACACGTAATGGGAAGAAGTGCTTCAGACATAAAAGTAACATTAGGAAAAGGAGTCCCTGCCCCGAAGAGCTTACAATCTAATTGGTAAGTAGAAAGAACATACAAAGACAGTAGGGGGGTGTTCTCGTAAGTGTGCCTGCAAGGAGCCAAGGTTGATGTATGAAGTGTTTACTGTAGTATCAGCCAGGGAAGCTACTCGTATGCTTCGTTAAGGAGGTGGGTTTTAAGATAGGTCTTAAAGGTGGATAGAGAGGGTACTAGTCTGATATTGAGGGGAAAGGCATGGGGTAGTGATTGAGAAATTTTCATATGTAAATTTTATCATATACCGTATTTCCTCAATTGTAAGATGAATTGCACCATGGATTGGACACTTACAATCGAGGAAAGTTACTTCACACGTACCATGTTTCAGGAGAATTCCCATGTCAGCAGAGGATGAAGCAGGCGAGGTCCCACGTCTGCAGAAGATTGAAGTTAAGACGAGCGGGTGGGCGGCAGAAGAAGACCATCATAGCATGAGACCTGAGCAGGAGGAGAGCGGCGAGACCTGAGCAGGAGGAGAGCGGCATAGGAGAACGGCTGGGGAGGAGCGCGCTTAACACCGGAAGTCAGAAAACGGTCAACTTCCGGTGTTACAGAGCGCTCCTCCCCAGCCGTTAACCTATGCCCCTCTCCTCCTGCTCAGTTCTATGCTACAAAGATCTTCTCCAGTAGCTGCCCGCGCACCCCAGGTCTTAACTTCAATCCTCTGCAGACATAGGACCTGTCCTGTCGCCACACGCTTCATCCTCCGCTGACATGGGAATTCTCCAAAAACATGGTAAGTGAGAAGAAGGGGGTTAGTGCCCCTAGCAGACAATTTTTTTCTTCTTCATTTTTTTAAAACATTGATTCTAAGACGCACCCCGATTTCAGACATGTGAAAATTGGAAAAAAAGGTGCATCTTAGAATAGAGGAAATATGGTACTGTATATCACTTCATACAATCATATCTTTCTGAATTAGAGGACAGGGTTTGTAGTAGTAAATAGAGATGTGTGAAACTGCTAAAATTCCCTCCACCACAGTTCCAAACAAACTTTAAAAAAAATTAAAAACCTGAATATTCTGATCTTACTTTTGCACCAAGAATTCTACAAAAATATTTGCACATATTGCTAAAAATTAGCTAGTTCCCTTTTTTTTAAAGTGTTGAAATAGCAGCATGTGCCTTTTTAAAAAAAATTTGATCAGATTTCAGACGTGAACGTAATCACATTTAATTGCACATGTAATGCCGGTTGACGTTAAGCTTTCGGATAGAAGACAACTTTTTCACTGAGCCAAAAAGAATGAAAAGAGCAAAGTTAACTTATGCGTTTCAAAAAGTTTGCACATCTCTATTAGTAAATTCCAGTAAGGTAGTCAGCTCCCTCTGAGCCTAAAGGATTCGAGTATGATGGGCTTTGCAGGGCCCAAGGCGGCATGTTGGCTGCGGGGCCTCCAATGGATCCAACTTCCGACTGGTGGGGGGAGCTGGAGGAAAGTGGGCCCAGGCTCCCTCTTCCATCTCCCCCTTCCGGTCGGGTTAAAGTTGAATCCTGGCATCGACAGGAGGGAGAGGACAGAGAGGAGAGAGGAGGGAGCCCAAGGAGAGGAAGGAACGTGGGGCCCCTCGAAAGCGCAGGGCCCAAGGTGGTCGCTTTGCTCGCATTGCATTCAAGTCATCCCAAATGAGCTTATTTACATAATTTACCTTAGTTCCTAGTCAATGGGTGGGCAACTCCAGTCCTCAAGGGCCACCAACAGGTCAGGTTGTAAGGATATCCCTGTTCAGCACAGTTGGCACAGTCTTTGACTGAGCCACTGATTGAGCCACCGGTGCTAAAGCAGGGATATCGTGAAAATCTGACCTATTTATTTATTAAAATGTTTTACCAGGAAGTAATACATTGAGAGTCACCTCTCGTTTTCAAGTATGTCCTGGGCACAGAGTTATAACAATACATGGTTACATTAAATGAACAGGGTTATACAGTCAATTCACAGACATCTCATGGACAGAGTTGGAAAATTGGGTACAGTGGATAGGCCCATGTTGGCCCTTGAGGACTGGATTTTCCCACCCCTTGACTAGCGTTTAAGAACCAGTGCTAATGTCTGGACAAAGAGTGTTCCAGACAAACCATCTGATTATTGATCAGTAATACAAGCTCTGATCTGTAAACAGTCATCGAATAAGCCATTGAATTCTTCCACGGTGCAAAGTTAGAATTAAGCATCACAGGTCCAAATGTTGCTGAAGAAAACTCAGCAAACTCAGCGAAGAAAAGAAAAAAAAAAAAACCAATAGAAGCTTGTTCTATTGCCAGATTAGCAGCCTTGTTCCAAGACTGGCAGATTCAATAGCAGCCAGTGACAGAGCTGTCTGTGTCTCTAGGGTACGTGATGAAATGTTCTTTCGCCCTTCTCTGCATGGGTTTTATCTGAAGCCCTCTAACTTGAGGCTTTTATGTATGGAATAAAATGCTAAGTTTTAATAAACAATTGAACGGTTGTAAGACAATTTCCCCAGATTCGCAGGATAAATGTCATCCCCAGATTGTGATTATTTCTGCTGTGCAGAAGTCGAGTTTTTCATGCGCTTTGAAAGCTTTTGTAGTCGCATCTACTAAAATTGCCTTCCATCACATCAAAGCATTTCTTTAGAGCATTGAAATTTATCTTTTTACGAAAGGAAGCTCTTTTTAGAGATTATATTACTTTCACTACATCCAAGAAACACTATAATTGTAAGGTATACTCTTTCATGTATTTCAGATTTGAAAGCATACTTCTTTACTATTAGAATTTATACTCGACAAGAATACTAGAATTGTATTACTGTAATAAATTCAGATTAACTGTTTCAGTCAATATTAGGTGACAACAGCAATGTAAATTGACAGTTGTTTTGGACTAAGAAAATATTAGTGTTATATAAAAAGGTTCTTTAGAATAAATCAACTATGTGAAATCCATTATGTATATGTGTAAACATATTGAAGGATGGGTTAAACAATATTGAAGGATGGGTTAAACATTTGCATCTGTTTGCAAATGTGTCATTTGCTCAAAAGTGGCAAAAATATACTTGTTCACTAAATCCAAAAGTCAATACAGGCATTCCCCGGTTTAAGGACACTCACTTTAAGTACACTCGCGAATAAGGACATATCGCCCAATAGGCAAACGGCAGCTCACGCATGCGCCTGTCAGCATGTCCTGAACAGCAATACCGGCTCCCTACCTGTACCGAAGCTGTGTGCAAGCGTGGAGACTATAGAGCCTGTTACACATGCCTTATTTACATCAGTTATGCACGTATATGACAATTGCAGTACAGTACATGCATCGATAAGTGGGGGGGAAAGGTAGTGCTTCACTTTAAGTACATTTTCACTTTACATACATGCTCCGGTCCCATTGCGTACGTTAATGCGGGGTATGCCTGTATCTTACTCAGGGGCCAACTGTTCATCTTTAAAAATGTGAATATTCTGGGAACTTTGGTGAAATGTGTCAATTATTTAGCCATTTTAATCTTAATGATATTCGGTTTGAAAATGTTTAATTATGTAAAGAAAATAAGTCTTTTTTTTTTTGTTACTGTGTGAACTGAAAAAACAATTGCCCAAACTTTGTGCCTTCACCACTAAAAAAATATTTGTAAGAACCAAAATGGGATAATTTTACATATTTCTCTCTCTCTATATATAAATGTTAAACACAACATAACACATTACAGTTACAGTATGCATGTGACAACGTGATTTCCACCTGCATGCAATTATTGGAGAAATGCATACAAATCTCAAATGTGTTGTGGTATTGGATTTCAAACCATGAAATGTTTTTACTTAACATGGCTAAATGCTCTCGGGATGTCTTTTTATTTTGTTTACTACAGTAGGTGAGAAGCAGGGGGTCTCCAGTGCTGAACCGCATTGATTTCAGCTATGGGGACCCCTGCTTCCCTAGATACTTATATTGGAAGGTGATGCGCTGGGCACAGAAAATGTCTATTTAAAGGTCTCCATTAAACATACAAGAGAGTCTTACACTTGTTAAATACCCCCGCTACAGCTTGTGGTGAAGGGAATGGTGCTTTGAGGGGCAAAATAGTGGTAATGCTGAAGACGAACAGAACCCCTATATAGCACTCTCTTCCTGTGTGAGATGGTGAATGAGTTAAAACATATTTATTCAAAAAACTTCGTTTAAAACAATGGGGTTTAAAACATTTATTAAATAGCACCAAGTGTTTTTTAGACTCTTGGGGTAGGTTACTACAGAGGAGTGTCAATTGGATATTAAAGTCCAGTGTTGGTGAACTCACTGGCCCTAGTAACCCTCATATACTGTAGAGTGATTAACTAGAGATTGGTGTTGTATAGGAACGATAGTATTGACCATATATGTAATGCCACAGTAATTGAGTACTAATTGGTGCACCGACACACAGAACCTATTACTGTGCTGCTACAGTAGATACTGCAGCCAGTTATGCAGATATGATTGTGTTATGTACAATTCAATACTATCGTTCCTATACAACACCAATCTCTAGTTAATCACTCTATATGAGGGTTACTAGGGCCAGTGAGTTCACCAACACTGGACTTTAATATCCAATTGGCACTCCTCTGGAGTAACCTACCCAAGAGTCTAAAAAACACTTGGTACTATTTAATAAATGTTTTAAACCCCATTGTTTTAAACAAAGTTTTTTGAATAAATATGTTTTAACTCATTCACCATCTCACACAGGAAGAGAGTGTTATATAGGGGTTCTGTTCTTCTTCAGCACATACAAGAGAGACCAGCATCCCCCTGCAATGTAAGAATTCCCGAGTGCAGGGAGTCTCCGGAGCTGAAATGAACATGGTTAATCTCCAGAGATCCACTGTTGCTCACCTAAGGGGGGGATATATATATATATTACACACTGTATATACACAGTGTATATAAATATATATATATATATATATATATATATATATATTTTAAGGTAATTAATGGTGCTTTAAAAGAACATCACATACAAATGTGTGATTCTTTATTTCCACACAGTAAACATGAATTGATTGATAATCTTAATGTGCAACTAAGTGGGAAACTCGGGGGGCTATTAAGGAAAGTGAAAATTGGGCATAAGTCCCTGAAAACCAGGGCAATTTTGTAGATGAGCTTGTGTTTCCGTCGATTAGCACGTCCAGTATAAAGCTTCTTCTGATGAGTTTTCTCCCCTGGTTGCCCGTACTGTCCGTACAGCCCGAGCTGAGGATAATTAAGTTATTAGGTGATTTACTATACAAAAAGCGAGTAGTTTTCTGGGCGTATTCCCTATTTTGTCCGGAAGTCGCAATCAAACATTGGTACTTTATACAGTTTTACACCTTTAGTGAATGTGCTCTGTCTAACTACATACAGCTCAACCCCTGTGCTTGGGGTCCAAAGAATCACATCGCGTTATAAGCAGATCGCGTTAGAAATAATGTACAATTGTATGCATTGTACAATAAAGTATTTAAGATACCAATAATCGTGTTGCAAGATAGAAAAAATAGGCTAAAGCGCTCCAATGCCAGGTATAATAGAATAAAGCAAGCCAAACCACTAATCCAAGGTATAAGGAATGAGTAATGATATTAGTACTTAATATCCAATAGTATGGGTACAATCCTCCTGAAGACAGGTGGTAGATGGTACATGCCCACCCACCATCAGTCTCATTGGCAGGTTCCCCTGAACATAAATAATACTCACAAATCCTAGGAGTGGTAGGCAGGCTGTGCAGCTTCTAATATGTAGTTAACAGTAGTAAATGTAGGGCAAAGCGCACAAGCAAAAACGGAGCAGGAAGGACCCACAATCAAAAATAAATTAAAAGGGCACTTTAATGTGACAAAAGACCCATCCAATGCTTTTCGATGTCACAGCGTTCTGTTTCTTGAAAAAGAATGCTGTGACGTTCGAAATGCGTTGGATGGGTCTTTTGTCACATTAAAGTGCCCTTTTAATTTATTTTTGATTCTGGGTCCTTCCTGCTCCGTTTTTGCTTGTGCGCTTTGCCCTCCATTTACTCCCAATAATCGTGTTGTAAAGTATTCATACATACGAAAGTTGGGGGCCACGCTTGCATCGTGTTATGAGCGGATTCGTGTTGTAACGGATCGCTTTATAACGGGGTTGAGCTGTATATAAAAACAACTATATCCATCGGTTTATTCCAGGGATGCCAGCAATATGGATCTCAGAAAGTAATTTGAGGTCTTCAGAACCATTCTCAGGTACAACAGACTGAAAACTCAGAGATATACAGTAAATGAAGAGGTCTGTACAAACCTTTCACTACAACTATGCATTTAAATTAAATTATGTACAAACTGCATTATGCATATGGTTACTAAAATATACTTGTTACACATACATTTGTTTTACCAGGAAATACTGTTGCTATGCAATATAGACATTTTTATTTCATGGTTTATGTATACTGTAATTGTGGTAGATTTCTACTGTACTCTACTACTATTCAGTGATTCACTTTATATAAATGTTTAAACATTTAAATTAGAGTTAGGCTGGGCCTTCACCTGAGCGGAGGCTGTGCAGTGGCGCGCGTGAAGCGGGTGCTTTCTCTGGCCATGGGGGGCGTTCCTGGGGGGCGTCACAGAGCTGGTTCGCCCTCATTGGGCGAACCACTCACGTGACCGGAGTGTCGCGCCAAGAATTACGTTTCAACTGATTTCTTGCGCAACGCGCGCCCCCTCCCGCTTCCGCGCACGCGCACACCGCATGTACGCGATCACTGCCTTAAAGCAAGAGATCGCTCCGCATATAATATGAAAGATATAAACACATTGGGGGATATTTATGTATTTTATTTCTAAAATATGTTACCAGTTTGTTAAAAGCTACCAGCTGTAACCTACTACGGAGGTATGTATCTCTGGAAGCCGGGGGTCCCAGAGCTGAAATTAATGGGGTTTAGCTCCGGGGACCCCAGCTTCAATCCTGGGTAACAAAAGAGCTTGGATTGCTTTAATTGTGCTTCGTGTAACTTCTCTCTAACTCCTCCTATAGACACTATTTAAGTTGCAAGCTGAGGCACAGGCGCAAAGACTTGAGAAAATATCTCGATACACTGATGCAAGAAGATGCACGATGAAAATTACATAATTTGCATACATTTTGCCCTGAATCCCCAGTGTTGCCAGCTATTTTGAAAAGGTTTTAAAAGTCTCTTTAACAGGTGTAACACCTCTACGCCCGGCCAATAGAAGAGGGGCCACACCAAAGTGTCTCACTGTCTCCTAATGATATATTGCTTATGTATAGGTGATGCTCAGCAGTTAGGTTACCTTGTCTCTCAGGTGCTGGACTTCATGCAGGGCCAGTATGGTGAGCAATAAACAGATATAGTGCACCAGGAACTTTTATTTAACTTTATTGTACAGAGCAAAGTAATCTTTAGTAGCAAGGGCTACCAAGTTGGTGCCAGTAAGTCTAGTGGACATCGGAGTTCAAAGTAGCCAGAGGATGCCAGAGGTGTGAAAGCCATTTGGGTAACAGGGAAGGGCTCAATACCCACGTCCTGGGAACAATGGCAGTCGTCCGGGCTGCCATTTGTTCTGCCAGACCTGGAGGAGCCTGACCCAGCGGGTGGCATGACATAGCCAGGACAGAGGTGGCAATCTAGCGCATGTCCCTTGGCAATTTCAGATTTCCCGCTGACCTGGCTTTCTAGCCCGGCTTGGCTCTGATTGGCTACTGAGAATGTTCCCACGCGCTGATTAGCTGTAGTATTTTGTGAATGGAGTCCCAAATTCTAAGAAACCCCTAAGCCAATCAGGTTTGAGATTCTCAGCACCAGAAGTTCGGGTGGGCTTTTCAAAAGTGCTCTTGCGCGAATAGCAGAGCACCGGCTTCAGAAAAGTCTGCCCGGAAAAGTTTCTAAGTCCCACTTTTTGCGGCCAAGTTCTAATAATCGAACATAGCGGGATTGCAAGACAATTTTAGTTATAGGAGTTTGGGACTAACACCCAGTCAATAAAAAGTCCAAGTTCTCAAAAGAGAAGGGAGCGTGTGGAACTTCACGCCGATTTGGGAACCAGAGGATTTCGGTCAGGGTAAAACTCTTATTTAGAGTTCCCTGCACCTAGAACAGTCTAATGTTCGACCCCAGAACCTCAGCAAGTGTGCTTTTCGTCTGTATTTTGTGTTTCACTGTGTTTATGCCTATTTCTGTGAATAAACTCCAATTTATTTCATTATCTTGTTTTGCTCAATGAATGATCCTGGTAAAGGTATACAATAAACTTGTCTCCCGTGACAGACACACAAACCAGGGTTTCCTCAACCATGAGACTTGCAGGCAGGGTATCTCTTTTTCAAGTCTTTCCCTTGTTGCTGGAAACAGAAACAGAGACTTCCCCAGTAACTCCTCAGCAACTCCTCTAGGTCTCCTTAATGACTCCCTGTAATGAAGAACCCACTTTCTACTGTGGCAGGTGACGGCTTCCTGAAGGTGTCTATAGGGCCCTTACACTGGGATACTATCCCTAACAAGAAAACAAGAACATACAGGTACAGGTGATACCCTTATGTACAGGACAATAAGCCCTGGAGATCCCGTCCACAAAGGTCCACTTAAGATCTGATCATAAGAGGCCCTTATATTTATAGACTTTTCCCCACCCCTGTAGCTGGGCAGAATAAGGGAAGGGCTTAACCTAGCTGATAGGTTGACCCTTCCAACACATGTTGTAAACCAGAGACTGGCCAATCTCCTATATATACTGGTAACAGCAGGCAGTGTAAGAGTCACAAGCTGCTGAGATCACACCCCCTCTTGTTTCAATTATGTATCAACTTACAGGCACGTGCTTGGGCCTGGAAGGTGCTGGGACCACATGACAGGATGAGGGCCTTGCTACAGTTGATTCTGCCCAGTTACTGGGGCAGAATAGCCTGGCTCCTCCTCCAGTATAAAGATGCGGGATCCTCCAAATTAGTGCCAGTTCAATGCTGACTTTTCCGGAGTCCTACCTTACCCCTTAGGGGGTGAGTTGAAGTTCATCCCTATCTAGGGGTGGGTGCCAGTCCTCCTCAATGGGGGGAGGAAAGAAGCGTGTCTGGTCCACCTGGGGGCTCTGGCTTCCAGGATGAGTTTTCCACAGATATCCAGGGAGAGCGGGATCCCAGAGGAGTTCCCTGCATGGATCTTTCTATAATAGAGGGACCCCAGGGAATACACCACACAGTTCCAGATGGAGCTGAGCAGACCAGGTAGGTTAGAACCATGGACAACCTTCCTGGCCTTGGTTAATAGACAGGGATGAGATTCCGGAAGATGTAGGGTCCTAGAACATAGGTAACCAACAGAGGCTACCCTTGCAGGGAGAAGGTGGAACCATACTCCCTGTGCAATATAGGTCATGAGGTCCATGCTCCATGCCTGCATGGAACTTATTTCTGGAGGGGGAGTGGTTACTCTGGCGTAATGCCCTATGAAGGTTCATATTCAAAGCCTGTCTTGACGCTGCTATCTTATTCTGTGCTATTTGCTTGTATTATAAGAAGGATGCTTATTCACTGATCCAGAGTGTGGTATGCTAATAAACACCAACAAGTTATATAATTCCTGGCACCCTTTTCTCTTTGTGCCTGCACCTACCATCCACTCCCAACAGCCTTAACCTGAGCCCACATGGACGAAGACCCTGAGATAAGAGGGAAACCAATTGAGCTAACACTCTAGGAGCAGGTACAAACCCTGTCAGAGAGAGAGGAAGAGACTGTTATTATGTACACCCTATCTCTATACAGCCAGGTGGGATAGGGGTGTTACTCATGAAATTAGTTACATGAAACCTGCAAGATCCCTGTAGGAACCAGGAACCCACTAAGATAACTTGACATTCCCCCAAGGGTGCTACACAGGTTTGAAGGAGGGATGATGTCCCCTCTAAGATGTCACTTCTACTCTGATGTTGCATGTCATATTTACAGAGCCTTTTCTTATGCTGATTTATGTATACATAAATACATACATTGTTTTTTCATTTGCTGTAAATAGACATTGCATCACGTACAAGGGTGCTTTGCTAGTGCAGAAAAGGTTATTGCACAATTATAAACTAGTTCACATCAACAAATAAATAAAAACAATGGACAATCTGAAATAAATTAGACTTAACTGGTATATGAAAATGCTGTGCAAGAGATTTTTTTTTTCATGGTTAATAGTGCATATTTAATTCCACTTCAATTTCTCATGGGATTCAGAAGTGCTGCTGACTTTAGTATTTGAATGTAAATTGAATTTTTATAGCTGCTATTCACAGCAGGTCACTTGAAATTTGATTATTTTAATTGATACCACAGTTATTAATTAGAAATAAGGATGTATAAATGTTCTCTGTTAAATGAGAAAAAGTTTGCAAATGCAGACTTACAGTATAGTCTCGTCTGTTTGGGAAATAATTGCATATCAAATCATCAACTATTACATAAAAGATTTAAAACATTTTAAATGTGCTTTTTGTTGTCAATTACAAAATCACTCTAGGTTATTTCTAAATGTACTATTCTACAAAATGTTACAAAAGTCAAAGCTATAGTAAAAGTACAGTATAAAAATACAGTCTTAAAATACATGGTCTCCATTATTTAACTATTTGAAAGATCATATTTTTATGCAGTTACTACTAGGAAAGATACACAACGAGACACCTTGTTGGATTATGTTTTAGGAAAAGCAGAAAAAGTTCCACATTTAGTAACAGGGGCAAAGTATTAAAGCAACTTGTGGTCCATTTAAATGAATGGCCTATACTGTACCTTAAGCCAGGGGTGTGCAAACGTTTCCCCCTGCGCCCCCCTGCATGTTGTCCCCCCTGCTCTCGCCCCCCCCAACCCCCTCTTAACTTGGCTCCTGCATCAAATTACACAGCCATGGTAAGGTGACGTCATGTGAGTTGATGCAATTTTGCCATGACGACGCATCGCTGGAAGCCAAGGTTATGGAAGTTGCAGAGGCCTCGCGCAGTCCCCGGCATTGAATTTAAATGCCTTGGGGAAGAGCGCGGGGGCATCTGTAACCACCATGCCCCCCTGGGAAATCTTGCGACTCCCAGTTTGCGCACCCCTGCCAGGCCTTAAGGCTTAGTAATGCTTACTAAATATGGAGCAAATTAGTTGCCAAGATTACTCAAAGTGCCCCACCTATAGGCTTAATCAACAAGCTTTCAAACACTGCAATAAACATTGTCTCCTAAGTGAAAAATGAATGCAACTGAAAAAAAAAACTAACAATTAGTCCATATTCCCCCATTTTCACCTCCTCGCATGTCCTTTACTTCTAACCAGTAATAAAAACACTGTAATTAGACTGTATAATAAATAATATATCCTTATATTCATATGGCCCTTTTTACTCTTAATTCTAAGAATATGAAGGATTCAACATTATAATGCATGCCTTATTAAAAGTGCTATTTTCTACAGTTTGTCTTTGTTGGAGAGCCTGCCATTTTTTTAGGGTGCTGAATGGCTCTGCATAATAGTCTGCATTGCAGATCTCCAGTATTAGAATGTGTTTCCCATATAATAGGGGCTTTTTCCTTCCTGTTCTTAATGTCTCCCCACCATTCCTCTCTATGCCGAGTTCTCTTAATATTCCCCATGGATATTGTATGTCCATGGTGTATAAATGTCTACTAGTGATACTGTATGCTCAATCCCTTAGCTCCTTCGCTCTTGTTTCTGGCTCTTTCCTTGCCTCTTCTTCCCACTTTTCTGATCTCGAATGTCCCACTCTTCTTTCATTGGGTCAGGCATCGGATGTGAGTGTTTAAGATGAGCATTTGACAAAGCTTAGTCAATAATTAAAGACGTTAGGGAAATAAAGAGGAATCTGTGGTAATGGCAACTACAAAGAAATTCAGCAAAGGGCTGCCAAGCATTAAAGTGGTCACTTAAAAATAATAAAAAGGTAACACTATATGATAAATCCAATATATGAGTGAACATATATTTTTCACTCGACTAATGATGTATGTGCCAAGTAAATGGATAATATGTGCCTTCTCTAAATGGTATAAAATAGTTTTTCTTTTACGTTTTTCTCCTTAAATTAGTAGTAGATTTGTGCTTAATAATGATAACTTTATTTCATATACCACTTTTCTCCCAATGGGACTCAAAGGACTTCATAATTACGGTATAGTGCGTGGCACATGGGAATATTACAGACACAGTCCCTGACCAGATGATTTTACAATCTATAATTTTGGTGCCCACAGGGAGGCACAGGGAGATAAAGTGACTTGCCCAAGATCCCAAGGTGACCAGGTTCTTCTCATTCAAACTCAGAGTCACTGTTTACAGAGTCAGTGTCTTCACTCACTGAGCCACTCAGTCTACCTTACAGGGGAGGGGGAGGAGGATCTCTTATTGGACCAAAGTGTAGTAATGGCAGTGACATGCTTAATGTGTTAATATATGGGTGACATGGGATTTATTTGTCATAATTTTTTATCATTTCGTTTATAAACATCTAACAAGTGTTTGAACAGCCCCCGGTTTACCACCTTATCATTATCTCATAAGTACATGGTTCACTAAGAAAATACTTGATTGATAAATACTCATTTTTGTCATTCGTTTCCAGAAAAATGATTTTAAAACGGTAGTTTAATGGAAACCAATTACTCTAGATGGATAAAAAAATAAAAAATTAAAAGGTTGTTTTTTGGCTTACTACGTTTAAACTAAAATCATATTTTATGTACTCAGAGTAACTATACATTCAAAACTATCCATTCAATTGTTAAGACTTTGGCTTTTAATACATTTTATAGCAATTGCACTGTTGGATAGTAACTCTGAGTTATAGCTGCTCATAGTAAAGAGTAGTCCTTGTATAAAAAGAATATACTGTATATATAATAAGCATGACCCACTTTCTTTCAAAACATGTCCCTGAAATGACCGCTAAAAAGCTATAAAATGCTTATGCCGTTAAGAAATTCAAATAGCAGTTTTCAGTTTTGCCTCAGCAATAAAAGCATAGCTCCAACAAGCATTTAATTCAGCATGTCCAGAATTATTTTGTGTGACAATTACATCTAGAGTAATTGCAATTTAATACCTCTCCACAAGTGAAAATTGCAATTTGTAGCCTTTAAAGTGTTATAATAATGAACATAAGCCCCCTAATTAATGCTGTTGCTACCTTAGGCGACTGCAGCCTGTACACTTTGTTCTGCACACACTGCATTTGGAACTGCAGAACTCCTGCAGAACAATTCTCCGCAGATTCCTGGGTATTAAGCAGATAAAATAAATTATTGCTCAAAAACATGTGTAAGACATTTAAAGATTAGTATTATTTATTGTTTTATTTATTGATTCTGGGATTAATAAATGCACCCGTGTATTGTTTGATACTCAACAAAGTGTAGGTAACTTATTAAAAAGAAAGTGAGCTACAAAAGCAGCAACTGATGATTTAAAATGTTCTGCCATGCAAGAATAGCCACGGGTTGCAAATTGTTTTACTTTTTGATTGGCCCAATGGCATTTCATATGACAGTGGTTTTTAGATTTAAGAAATTCAATCTATCCCCTCCGCACTCAGACAACTTGCCAACACAAGCGTAGTATCAAAATCTTTTAGTGGCTTTATTAGCAGACTTATAGCGACACAACACAGTCCCAGGGGTTCCGCCGAGCCGCCCGCACTCACTGCGGCCCCTGGCCCTCCTCCCTCCACTCTCCTCCTCCCTCCTAGGAGCCTCCAGCCTGCAATGCATGTGCTTGCAAGGGCTTGCAAGGAGCCTCCAGCCAGCGTGCACGACACCACGTGGCCGTGCGTGGCCGTGCGCTCCCCGGCACTATAATCGTGGCCCAGCAGAGTAGGCGCTAGGGGCGTAATTTCATTGACAATTTCATTGTCTAACTGACATTATCTTGCAACATTGTAGCAAGAATTGCTGCTGTGTATTATTATTCTCATTGAGGCAATGTTGAGTATATAGTGAAAGCGATGGTGATACTGCATAAAGAAATTGCTACTATTATTTGTCATTTGAAGAATAGATGACCAACTATGCTGCTAAAATGGAAATATAACATAGTAGATTCTACTATGTTATGTTTCCATTTTAGCAGCATTCCCCCAAAATCTGGTTCGCGGTGTAAAATCCACAAACGAATTTGGTCGGTTTTAATCCGCGCGGATTCATCAAAAACCACCATTGTTTACAATCCATTGACGGATTTGTTATAAGACAATTCGCGGATTCAGCAACTCGTTGGCAGATTCTTAAAAATTCGCCAACGGATCGCTGAATCCGCTGATTGGACTATACAAATCCATGAACCGTTTGTGGAATACGCGGAGTGTATAGGTAATAATAATAAAACACCCGCAAACTGCAAATCGTCCTTTTTGAGGTTGATCCACTGAAATCTGTGAACCAAAGGAACTGGACGATCCGCTCCAGATCCAAATCCACCCGAAAATGTCACCCATCTCTATTGGCAAGTTGTCTGTGAATGCGGAGGGGATGCATTGAATTTATGTGATGTTACATGGAACAGAAGGTCAGCGTTTTTTCCTCCTCCTTGCACCACTTGATGATTATCCAGAGAAAGGATAACTGAAGACGTATCTGGTGAGTGCAGATCGTGCATGAAATACGTGGGGTTGTAGTTTTTATATGGAGAAAAAAAAAAAGA
Organism: Ascaphus truei; assembly: GCF_040206685.1. Classification (NCBI taxonomy): domain Eukaryota; kingdom Metazoa; phylum Chordata; class Amphibia; order Anura; family Ascaphidae; genus Ascaphus; species Ascaphus truei. Next base: position 27,396,371 of record NC_134486.1, read on the forward strand.
ATATAGAGGCTTATGCAGAGAGGAACGTTATATAATGTCAAAACGGCAAGAAAATAGCCACAGAATTGGAGTAACTTATGGTCGTATGCTGAAAGCGGCGTTACCTCCTTTTACAGATGGTATCAAAATTGCCAAGTTTTTCTGGCGACCTGGAATTCGCTATATTATAGGGCAGAATGGCGCGTTCCAGCGCATCGATGCTTCTGGCATACCACCCTATCTTAACATGGCGAATTTACCGATCTCGCCACGTGTTTGGCAAATTTTAAAGTAAAGAAACCTGCTGTGGCGGATTTTGTGAATCTCGCCATGTTCTCTGGAGGATAAGCTTCTCTGGTGCGTATTTTCGCCAAAAGATGGCGCTATTTCCATTCTCTATCCTCTCTGCATAAGCCCCATAGTTTGGTGCGCAGGATAGCAGCCCCCCTAGGAGAAGCTGTGTACAGTTGGCGTATGCAGTCAAATGCTGTGCTATCTGTCAGGCTGCTTATGATGCGGGTGATAGATGTCAGGTACTGTAGGTCGCATGGTCATACTCATATGGAGGGCAAGGGGCCCCCTGAGGTGGTAAATATCTACTGTGGTGTCTGGCAATCAATAACTGTCTAGAATGTGAGAAACTCTCCCCTTTCACAAGGATAGCTGTCAGGGTAATATGACAGTGACCACCAGGGAGAGAGCTGCTACTGTAGATGGTAGAGATAGAGAATAAATATATATAAATATATCTCAAGATATAGTAATCTGCCTGAGGTCAAGGCAACCTGGGTTCTGTTCTAATAATAAACAAGCAACATGGTGAAACTAGAAGCTGGTGTCACGCAGGGAAGGGAAGATACGAGCCCACTCAAACTGTGTGGAGATACTGCAGAAACAAATTATCTACTGTACAACAACAATGGGGAAAGCACACAAGGGTTCACATGGGGAAAAAAGCTTATTTGACATATTCCTGAGCACATTTTTACAAGCCTTCCATCTTCTAACAATTTGCAGCCAATACTTTGTTAGCATTTGAACATTACAACCTGTATCTCATAAATGACACATTTCAATAGATTAAATGTCCACTTATAATTCTACATCTGGAATTAGTTAGTGTTTACTGCCCTTCAATTTCCCATCAATTAGAAAGGAGATCTAGACCATTACAACTTCTGTCTCACTATTCTTGCTGTTTCTAATTAAGCATAATTTTCCCATTTGGCAACCGTAACAGCCATTAAAATACCTAACAACTAGTCTAGTCTTAAAGTGCCTATTTTTCATGTGCTGACAACGCTTTGGTCTGTAGGTTTCCCTGCTTGATTTTAATGCATCTAGTCTTCTTCTATACCTTCCGCTTTAATCTTTATACATTTAAATATCCCTCTATTATCCTGACACTATGAACATTGAATATTTACCTTTCTATTTCCAGCATTGCCTATGTTATCTCGGCATGGTTTTTTTTTTTTTTTTTCAAAGTAAAAGAGGGTCTTTTACTAACAATGAAGTCACTAATTTGATTTGCAGCATAAAGGGATCATCTTCATAACATATTCAGTATATAATGGTATATAGCAAGCAGGCACGGACGATATATATTTTTTAACATACAGAACAGAGAGTTCAAATAATTAGAGACTAAATGAACATAAAGAGTTTAATATCACTATAAAGTACGATCAGTGTGTGTTCTGTTATGCATTTATATTTTATGATTATGGAAATAACTTTTTCTCATTACGCTTAACGTGCTTACACTCCTCCACAAAGACGTTCTCACTGACCCTTGGGCGCTTTCTCCATTTGCAAGAAGTTTAAAACTCTGGGTGTCCAAGGACGTAGCTACTATGCCATGGGGTCTAGCACTTCAGTGGCAGAGAAATGGAAGAGGAGGACCCTGCCTCTTCCGTTCTGTCACCGGTGGAACATGTTCTCTTTGGAGAAGCGGTCACGTGGTTCCCTGAAGGCTGGAGGGGCCGCGGCACTCTGGCCATGGTCCATCTGGCACTCAATGGGTTAATACAGCCACCCCCTCAGCGGTTATGTGGCCAGAACTACACCTCCCCTTTCTAGTGAATGTAAGTAGTGACAAATCTGGGGGAGAAATTATGCATTTTAATGGTTAACTTTGGTCACTAGAAAAGTACAAGGTTTCAGGACCAATCAGGTAAATATTAACGTGTGCTTTAAATAAGGAACGCAGTGTTTGAACGTTTCTTATACCGTAAGTTAGCGGTGGCTGCTGCTGCGAGCCCTGACCTTGCAGCAGCAACAGTGTGGTCATCACAGAACACAGAGAAGTACTCATGTTTTAATTTGCAAATCAACAAACAGCCTTGGCGAGAGAGAGAGAGAAAGAGAGAGAGAGAGAGAGAGAGAGAGAGAGAGAGAGAGGCAGAGAGAGAGGCAGAGAGAGAGAGAGGCAGATAGAGAGAGAGAGGCAGAGAGAGAGAGAGAGGCAGAGAGAGAGGAGAGAGAGAGGAGAGAGTCAAAGTGTCCCAGCTGTAAAGCAGAGTTAGAAACAACCTTATTTACAATAGAAAAAATCCCATTGATATTAATGAAATACATTGTGTGACTTTTTTGCCCCCCGTTTTGCAGTAGAAAGACACACCCTTTATTCATGTTTTTACATTTAGTGCACATTATCCTATTCTTTGCACAGTCATCGTTATGTTCATACATATCGATGCATTAAGAATTGTTTGTGTCAACATGCATTAGTCTTTTAAGTCAAGAACAATTTGACAGGAAATTTTGCCCCACAATTGCACCACTTTTGCCCTGATATATAGGCTGACACACATCAAGCACTGGTAAGCCCAAAATGCGGTATTATCGACCCAAAGAACTGTTATTTTTAAGGCAATCAGTGTTGCACTCCTACAAATAACACATCATCCACCACAACCAATAACAATATCGGGACCAGCATGAAAAAGGCAAAATACAGCAGTTTTAGTCATGTTGATTAAATCCCGGTCTTTATAGGAACCATGGTAATATCAATAAATAATGGTGGTGGGGGGGGGGGGGGGGTATCACGTACTCAAGGTTGGCGTTAGCTCTAACTTGCCTATGTATAGAATGGCCAGATGGTGATGTCATCATTAAAGAGAGGGAATCACATGGTACATCAAGCAATCTAATTGGTTGAGGTACCATGTTTTCAGTTACATCTCCTGCGATGGATAAAGCCCCTTATAAAAGGCTAGGGCTCTCACAGAAGACCGGAAGTCTTCAAAAGGGCCACATCCAATGGATGGAGAATACAGATGAAAGACGGCTTTTACAAAAAAAAAAGAAAGAAGAAAACAAGAAATACTCAAAGAAGAATCTTCAAGCAACAGAGGATCGACGACTTCTGGTCAAGTTGAGGATCCCATAGCTTTTTTTGGTGTCCATCAAACCTTGGCTTTTTTATGGTTGGGCCTTTATTGGATTGTTCTGGGGGGCCTTAGCTCTGGATGAGGAGGACGACCTTCATCCAGGGTGGGTTAAGTAACCACATTTTTATTACAGGTCACTATTGATTGCCAATGTGGCTACCGGCACCTCCTTCTGAGCTAAGTATCTCTGGAAGCAGGTGATCCCTGAAGCTGAAATTAATAAGGTTCAGCTCCGAGACCCCCTGCTTCAACTCTTTATTAAAAAACAATGAAAAGAAAAACGGCTTGGATTGCTCCTTTAAGTAGTAATTGAGCAATTGCTTATTGTAAGTATTTTCTGGCCCTGTAACTCATGTGTTTATTGTTATTTGTTTACTTTTCACTCTGTTACGAGCAGCCTTATAATAGTCATCCATCTATTTCAACTTTTTTTCAATTGAATATGATGAAATCTTCTAAGGAAAGACTAGTGAGGACAAATGAATTTGCTAACTTATTAGGTGGGAAATTACTACATCTATTCCTATTGAGGAAAATGTAAATATTAAGAATGATTTCATGCATTTAGAAAAACTTCTAAATGAAGAAATTATGGATTCATGGGATATGATATCATTACAACAGTATATAGTCAAAAAAACTAGCCCGTGGAGGTTTAAGGATTTAAAAAAAAAAAACACTTTAAATACGACTAAAGAATTTATAATCAATTGGAAACATATTTTCGAAACTTGCTCATTCTTTCTAATTAAACTCGTGACTTCATTTGGAGAAGAAAAACTTAAATCATTGGCGTTAGATATGGAAGATATTCAAAATAATCTGAAACCACATGCAGATAACAGAATTTACACACTTCGATGAGTTACTAACAAACGATTGGAACTATTTGAAAAAGAACTAATTTAGTGAAAGAAGCATACATTTAATAGAGACACAGAGGATTATGCCAATTATAAGGATAGAGATTGGAAGCAGACTTTGTATGGTAGACCAGCAAATTATCATAATAGACGTTTTTATGCAAACATATCTTATTTGAAAAAACCACAGTGATAAGTCCAACTTTTCAGGTCAACTTTATGACAGAGAAAGCAGACAATCAGGTTATATACTGTACCAGACAAATATGCTAAAACTGATACTCAGTATTACCAAAATAGATCATGGAAACTTATAGTCCTCGAGGTCACTACCAGGAGATGCCATGAAGTCCTCTGGGACATTCTCAGGAGATACCAGCAAACAAGTCTCAGGCACATTTGGGGGTGCTAGATTGAAAAAAGTGACACAAATTCAAACATCACTCTGACTCCTCTTTCCCTTCATCTTCCTTCTCTTTTTTAGAGAAACCCTCATGGATGGACAACCAGAGTAATAAGGAAAATTACCCTTTAAGTGACCTCAACCCCCAAAATCATTTGAAATCAATATCAACAGTCCATTACAGAGAAAAAGAGTAAAATTGTCCAGAGAAAAAAAGAAAATAAACGATCAGAGTTATCACTCTAACTAGAGGCATTTACAATCTATCATCTCATGTTCTAAGATCATGTCAACTCCTTTCCCCCCAATTCAGGGCCCTCATCTTTTGATCTATGCTCAATTGGATTTTTTTTTTATCTTGGACACTTTGTTTCAAGAACACCTTAAGGACTTTTATATCACTTGTTTGCCCTTATTTTTTATATCATCACAGAGGGCAATACAGGGTTATTGATCCCTGAAGATAGAGTATCTCTAACATGGGTCCCAGTGGGATAACGGCATGCCAAACGCAGGGCAGGGGATTGCAAAACAGACCAATTCTAATGGTAACATCTGAAGTACTGTACCTCACTGGTGTAAGTGTAAGAGCTACAAAGGGGATGAAATGCTAGAAGTGTAGTACCTCCATCGTGTAGATGCGAGAGATATCAGGAAGATTGCATGCAGTAACAATATTAGTTGCCACCAGTTAACGTCCTTATGTGGGAAGCATAATCAACAATATGAATAAAGTCCTTGTTTGTAGTAATAAAGTTCCTGGCACCTGTCATTCCCCCATTTGCATATCCACATCTAGCCTGAACCGATCTAGAACCCTGAAAAGGTACGAGACACTAAGCACAGCCATGTAAATAGTCTATCTGATGTAAACTACTTAAGAGCCGAGCAAGGAAGGTTACATAAATATTAAACTTATGGGAGACAGGCACTCACAGGCATATTAAATAAAGTGCAATCGGTTTTATTTGACATCAATGTTTTCTCTCAATTTAGGAAAGAGAGGAGTGGAACAGAGCCGGTCCGGCCTTCCAGAGGGGGAGCAGAGCTAGTCCTGCCTACAGGAGGGGGTACAGAGCTTGTCCTATCTGCTGGAGGGGGTACAGAGTCGGTCCTGCCTGCTGGAGGGGGTACAGAGCTGGTCCTGCCTGCTGGACTGGGTACACATAGTTGGTTATGCCTGCTGGAAGGGGTACAGTGCTGGGCCTGCCTGCTGGAGGGGATACAGAGCCGGCCCTGCCTGCTAGAGGGGATACAGAGCCGGCCCTGCCTGCTGGAGGGGATACAGAGCTGGCCCTTTCTGCTGGAGGGTGTACAGAGCTGGAGGGGGTACAGAGCCGGTCCTGCCTGCTGGAGGGGAAGCAGAGATGTTCCTATCTGCTGGAGGGGGTACCAAGCCGGTCCTGCCTGCTGGAGGGGGTACAGAGCCGGTCCTGCCTGCTGGAGGGGATGCAGTGCCGGTCCTGCCTGCTGGAGGGGATGCAGAGATGGTCCTATCTGCTAGAGGGGGTGCAGAGCCGGTCCTGGCTGCTGGAGGGGGTACAGAGCCGGTCCTGCCTGCTGGTGGGGGTGCAGAGATGGTCCTGCCTGCTAGAGGGGATGCAGAGACGGTCCTGCCTGCTAGAGGGGGTGCAGAGATGGTCCTGCCTGCTATAGGGGATGCAGAGATGGTCCTATCTGCTAGAGTGGTGCAGAGCCAGTCCTCGCTGCTGGAGGGGATACAGAGCCGGTCCTGCCTGCTGGTGGGGGTGCAGAGATGGTCCTGCCTGCTAGAGGGGATGCAGAGATGGTCCTGCCTGCTAGAGGGGGTGCAGAGATGGTCCTGCCCTCTAGAGGGGGTGCAGAGATGGTCCTGCCTGCTGGAGAGGCTGGTTTGTCTGCTGGAAGGGACTGGAAACATCAGATTTTGTTGTGGAGGATGCTTCTTTGAGTCTTTTGATCGGAGTGATGTGGTAGCAGTCCGGGCTATGAGGTAGTTTTTCTGGGTGGGTGAGCATGGATTGATATACATGAGAGGGTGTAATGAGACCTACTTAATGTTGACATATAAAATATCCCCCAATACATATAAAATACCCCCCACCCTCCAATACATATAAACATACACCTACCTACCCCAATACATATAAAATATCCCCATCCCAATACATATAAAATACCCCCACCCCTCAAAAAACATATAACATACACCCAATACATATAAAATACTCCCATACCCCATATACATATAAATATACCCCTACTCACACCAATACATATACAAATACCGCCACCCACTTCAATACATATAAAAATATCCCCACCCCAAAACATATACAAACACTCCCACCCACCCCAATACATATAAAATGCCCCCACTCCCCAAATACATATAAAAATACCCCCACTCCCCAAATACATATAAAATACCCCCACTCCCCAATACATATAAAAATATACGCACCCACACACACACACACACACACACACACATATATATATATATATATATATATATACTGTGGGCTTTCCATTCATTTTTATTCACACTGATACACATACACACTCTTTCTTCACTTGCCTTCAGTTACCCTTTGACACCTCTAGCCATAAAACACATCCACACCGGGGGAAGGAACAGCACAGATAACATTCCAAGAGACACTGTTTTTAAGTATACCTTTTGCTTCATTCATTGTAACATCGCCGGAAGAAGAGATCAGTGTATCTCGAAAGCTCGCACAAATAAAAGCATTTCGTTAGCCACAGAACGGTATCATCTATTTATTTTTTGATTATTGAAGCTCGGCTAACACGGTACTGATACCTCTACATGTATATATATATATATATAGAGGCTTATTGCACAGCAGCGTTGGAAGCTGTGTGTGGGACAGAGAGAGGGAGAAGTCTGCAGATGAGGGAGAGCCAGGGCTCGGCCGCGAGAGGACCAGCAGCCGGGTCTGGCCAGAGGTCAGGCCCAACTTGCAGTCACCGGTCCCAGCCTGACCCAAGGGAAGTCTGTTTTTATATATGAATTGAGGGGGTGATCCATATATATATTATATATATTATTATTATTATTATATATATATAAGTTCCTACCCCCCAATTCATATATAAAAACATACTTACCTTAAATAAAATGAAATGGTTAAATCAAGCATACTTTACAGGTCAACGCTCTGGGAAATATGGAAATATATAAGTACCCCCTCCCAATTCATATATAAAAACAGACTTACCTTGGGTCAGGCTGGGACCGGTGACTGCAAGTTGGGCCTGACCTTTGGCCAGACCCAGCTGCTGGTCCTCTCGCGGCCGAGCCCTGGCTCTCCCTCATCTGCAGACCTCTCCCTCTCTCTGTCCCACACACAGCTTCCAACGCTGCTGTGCAATAAGCCTCCCACTCATGCCGGCGCGTGCAGGTGCTGGGCCAAGCTAACTTCCGGCTCGCTGATGTCAGAAAGGTCACTCGCGCGCCAGCGTTGGAACCTCGGCGAGGAGATGAACAATACAAGAATTGAACTCTGCACTTCATCGTCAACCCTACTACTAGAGGGAGTTACCAGAGTTACCAGACCTCAGAAGCAATTACAGACGCCTTGTACAGCCACAAACCGAAACCAGAAGTGATGTTTTGGAAAACCGGATGTGACGTGAGATGCACAGGGAGACGCCGGCAAGGAAGTCAGCAGCTGGGGAAGACTCCCTAGACCATCGACGTCATGGTGGGGACGGGGACGGTGAGGAGATAAACCACCCACAATGTCTGAATTGTTGTGATTTTGCTTGTTTTGATCGTACACATTGTAAATACGGCTCTTATTCTTTTACTGTACATGATAAAATCTTTATACATTGATCCGCACTATGGTACATTCTCTTTTATCCTGAGGTAGATCTCTTCTGAATCTACACAAGCAAGATTATTTTGCCACAGTTTTGAAGTCACGAATATACACCCACTGCACTGTGAGTAGGCATTGTGTAAGAGCCAAGACTCTCATGATCCACATGATATTCAAGACACCTACACTTAGATTATTATTATTTTTTCTTGTTGATTTTTTTCCCATGGTCCCCCTTGGACTTTGAAGAACATGTAGAGGCAGCCTATCATTTTCCAATATAATTTGTAACTTAATCTAAATTACTTATTTTAACTAGTTACCATCTGAATGTATATAGAGAATATAGCATAATGATTATTTGGGCTTGAAATCATCCTATCTTCAGAGTTGCACTGCCTACATACATATTTTTAATAATGTTACAATAAATATGGAATGTTATTACAATTTGTCCTTGCACTGTGCAACATTACACCTCATTTTGGTAGTTTGCATCAACCACATGTCCAATGCATAACATTAGATTACCTGTGTGCTCATTTGCATGTCATTTCCCAGAATCCCTGGCTGCAGTGGAAGCATCGCATGCTAAAAGATAACGGTGAAAGGCAGAGACATCTGAATGCGCCGGCCGGTGATATTTTTATGTGAAATAAAATAGAATTTCACTGTTATTTTTCTGTTTCAATATGAAGATGACACTAAAGAATAATGAACTCCCGAAACCACTAGAAAATTAAATTAGACTGGAAATTGAATTGTAACCATAAAAACAAAAATCAATACAACTCCAGCAGAAAATAAAGCTGCAAAATCTGCCGGGCCCCTTATGTGATCCTTCCTCTTGGAGCAGCATTACCACATTACAAAGGTCTTTGTGTTCACAGGGGAAGAGAAACGAGTACAGCGCAGTTCTACAAACATAGCAACTTATAAACTCTGGAATGAAAAAAAGTCTCACTGGTTAGATAAAATAGAAATGAGGTGCGCCACTGTGTGAACATGGCAAACAGGACTGGCTGGGATGTTTGCGGGACTCGGCGCAGGGACATGACACAGCTCTTACCTTCTCCGGTGGCGGTATCTGCCCCTGCACGGTCCAGTCATCATCATGGCTCCACGATGTCAAGTGGTGTCGCTATGCATCATAATAGGATGTCTCGTGACGTCGCGGCACCATGAGGCATCACATTGTCATGGCAACTCAGCGCCACAGGGTGTCCCATTGCCATCGTAACGTCACGCCGTATGATGACGCAACCAGACATTCCGTTGTCATGGCAATGCGACGCCATTGGACGTCATGCAGGAGGACAAGCCTCTGGAGACGGTAAGAGAGTGACAGAGGCCCCGCGCTCTCCCCCGGCAATCAGTGAAATATACGTGGGAGAGAGCGTGGGGCCTCTCTAAACATGGTGATCGGTGCACAGACATGGACGGCAACGCCATGACGTCGGCACTGATATTGGCGAGCCCTCTTATTCCGGAGATATGATATTGCAGGGTAATAGGCTATGATACAGGATTCGAGTTGCCCATATACCGATAATATGGTAATATTGCCATATTAAGAAATGACGATAAGCCAATATTGATATTGTTGAAGTGTCACTCTTAGTCAGCCATAGGAGTGATTAACATTTCAAAGGAATGCAATTCAAACTGCTGCACCCTGAAATAATTCAGAACGTCCAGTGTAACTGGTACGGCAGCACCCCACTTTCACACACCACTCAAGTATAGTGGCACCCTTCAATCCCGGGATGATTGCTTTGCCCTTTGTTGGGCTCCTCTCTTAATCCTTTCTAGAGATGTATGAATGTCTTTAAACGTGCTTTTGCTATATCTTTCACGCTTTGTTCTTAAATTTCCCATTTTTGTGATATTTTTACTAATTTCAAGTGGCTCAAAATGTCACCCCGTAATGACATTAGGCTACAGTACATGGGCTGTGTGCAGAAGCAAAGACAATCATCACTCCACCGTGAGAGACAATTCTTCCCCTATCGCATCTTCTGTTTTCCCCAGACTTTGTGGCGGCTCTCTGAGACTCAGTGTAAGGCCTTGGCCATATTCACACACGCGCACGCACACACGCATACACATACACATGCATACACACACACACACACACACACACACACACACACACACACACACACACACAAAGGCACACACACACAAAGGCACACACACACACACACATGCATACACATACACACACACACACACACACACACATGCATACACACACACACATGCATACACAAACACATGCATACACACACACACACATGCATACACACACACACATGCATACACACACACATGCATACACACACACACATGCATACACACACATGCATACACACACACACATGCATACACATATACACACACATACATACACACATGCACACACATATACATACACACACACACACATGCATACACATGCATACACACACACACATACATACACACACACACACGCACATGCACACACAAACACACACACACAATGCACAAACACACACATACACAGACACACACACAGGAGACATGGATCGGGGCAGAAGGGGGACAGGGATCGGGCAGAAGGGGGACAGGGATCGGGAAGAAGGGGGACAGGGATCGGGCAGAAGGGGGACAGGGATCGGGCAGAAGGGGGCCAGGGATCGGGCAGAAGGGGGGCAGACCGTCTGGGGGTGGGCCGGGGGCGGGCGCGTCACTGGCCGGGGGCGGGCCAGTGACGTCACAGAGCTGGTTCGCCCTCATTGGGCGAACCGCTCACGTGACCGGTCTGTCTCGCCGGCAAGCGGGGGAATTTTACATTCCCCTAAGACCTGCGCTTCCGCAAGCGCGCGGAAGCGCAGGTGAGCCCCTACTAAAGCCACTCTAATTGCGGCTGTAGGGGCTCAGTGCTGAGCGGGAGCGCGCGTCAGCACGCTTCCGCAAGCACGCAGGGAACATGTCCGGGGCCTAACCCCTGCCACTGCTCAGCGTTTGCCTCTTCGTGTTTTGTGATTTGTTGGCAGAGTTGCTGTCAGTGCAGGTGTCAGTGGTCAGACCCTGTGGTGCGTTAGTCTCAGTTGCAGAGCTAACGTGGACTGTTTGGCTTTTCTTCTGCTATTCAGGACATCGAGGGAAAGCTTGCGTTGGCAGAGCCGCCTACTATAACTGGCTAGGAGTTTCCCCCGTAGCCTGTGGATAAGTACTCATGTACCTGTTGTACTGTGTGTGTGTGTGTTACTGTTAGCCCCGGCTAAATAAACTTCAGTTTATTAAACACTTGTGCTCTGTCTAATGTTTCCGATCCCTGGTAATCTGAAGATCCCTGATCGCTACAATTAGGATTGAGAGTTAGGCTAAATCCCCACTAGCGCTGATCGGGCTGAGCGGGCGGCGCTTGTGGCGGGGAATTACATATATAGATATATGTAAGTCCCCACTCACGCGGTGCGCGCGGCGCTCGTGCACATGCACACACGCTCAGCCGTGATCGGTGCGTAGGTAAACAAAAAATGTATACTTACCCGCGCGCTCAACTACCCGCAATGCCCCCTGCCCCTCCCCCACATGCGCGAACAAGCTGGACACCCGGCGCGCATGCTTGGAGCGCTCTTCAAGCACGAGCGTGCTCAGCGCCAGCGGGGACTTAGCCTTAGGATTGTTTGGGATTCCCATTAACAATAATATGATTTTTTTGCTTTGCTAAATTTGATGCTGTTTTCTTGCTCTCTTTTGGCTTTGATTTTGCACTTAGGAGACTTTAATACATACCCGTATCTGCCTTTAGGAAATAAAGTGGCATTGTAATGGAGTTGGATTCAGGTGCATAAATCACTTCTGGGTGCTTCAGGTCACTGGCTGTTGTTGGATTGGAGTCATTTTTGTTTCATATCTACTATTCCCAACAAACACTGCCTTGCAGTCTTTCAGTAATGATTTTATTCATTGACCATACAGTCTACTACCCTGTATAGAAAGCTGCATTACAGTGTTTCAGCAATAAAACCAAGGACAATGTGGGCTGAATGAGTAACTAAGTGGTAATGTCACTGCCTTTTAAGCAGGTGAACCCCATTCAAATACCAGTATCAACTCTCCTTATGACCTTGGGCTTGTCACTTTATCTTTATGACCTTGGGCATGTCACTTTTTCTTTATGACCTTGAGCATGCCACTTTATCCTTATGACCTTGGGCATGTCACTTTATCTTATGCGCCGCAGGCACAAAAATTAGAATGTAAGCTCTTTAGGTCAGGGACTCACTGTTATATGTACAGCCAGGGCCGCCGATAGGGGGAGAGAGCCAGGACAAGTGTCCCGGGCCCTTTAAGCCGGTGCTGCAAGTTGAACCTGGCCAGAGGTCAGGCCCAACTTCTGCATCCAGCTGCCGGGTCTCTGGTTAACCCAGCCGGCCCTGGCTGTCCCCAGTTGCTGCCTGCCTCTTCCCTGCCGGGCCTCTCTATCCCGCCTGGCCCAATTACACACATACATACATACACACACAAACACGCATATACACACATACACACACATATACACATATACAAACACACAGACCACTGCAAACCTGTCGCTCCCGGCAGCATGGACTACCATACACACAAAAAGTATGCATCTTGTGCACGCGCGTTCGCACAGGCGTGCGCGCAGGCGTGCCCACACCTACTATAAAACAAGCCTTAATGTGACATTAACCTAAAAAAAAAAGTATTTGTATTGTATTGTATGTCTTTATTTATATAGCGCCATTAATGTACATAGCGCTTCACAGTAGTAATACAAGTGGTAATCAAATAAATAACAGATAATATAAATAACAGATCATGGGAATAAGTGCTTTAGACATAAAAGTAACATTTCGGAAGAGAAGTCCCTGCCCCGAGGAGCTTACAGTCTAATTGGTAGGTAGAACGTACAGAGACAGTAGGAGGGAGTTCTGGTAAGTGCGTCTGCAGGGGGCCAAGCTTTATGTATCGTGTTCAGAATATCCACAGTGCTATACATATGCTTCTTTAAGCAAGTGTGTCTTAAGGTGGGGTGGGTAACAGGCGTTCCCCTAATAGCGCAAAGCCACAAAGGTCCATTAAGGTTAACGCAGGGACTTAAAGTTCCGTTAGTTGGGTCATACCTAAATTTGGCGTTACTCACATAAAGACCCTGAAATGGGGCTTTTACAGGGTCTGGGTGGGCGTAACTCCACAGTAAGGCTCGAGTTAGCTATTATAGTCTAAGCATTATTTCCCTCTCCTTTCCTCTCTTTTTAACTTTAGTTAAACACCTAATTCAGGGTCTGGCTGTGAGTATGGCTAAACTATACATCGCGTCACATTACTGGAAGCTCATACAACGTTAAGCCTATGCTAAGGAGGGCCACAATGGCTGTTGTTTGTGCCTATAATTAGCTTTGTGGATATGCCTAAACTTCAGGGAAAATGTCAATTAAAAAAAGCTTAGAATAAAGAAAACCAGAGATTAGATAAAGCATTTAGCAGATTAACCATTGTTCTCTAAAATCAAAAATGAAAACAGCTGTGGCTGCTGGCTACTATATATCTGTGTGCATATGAGCATTTGAAATGAGATTCAATTTCTGCCTCACCTGTTCCTTCCAGCATGACAGAGACATTTTATACAGTAGTAGCATTGCTAAAACAACCTTTATCTCTTATGCTGATGCATTTGATTCTATAAAACTACAATTCTATCCAATTTTTCAGTAAAAAAAAATAGAAAAAGAATACATTTGGATTGAATACAAATATTATAAAACATGCAATAGTTCATATGTTTCAGTGACAGATTATAATGTGAACAACAATGCAAGGCAGATTTGTTAGCATTTTAGGAATGAAAGGGCTAAAATGATCGGTGATCAGGGTATTGTTATCACTATCTCAGTGAGAATGGATTTGCACGTTGTCTGAGAGTTGTTTCTGAAAGAACCTTTCAATTTTTACATCACAATCTTCACATTGTCCCTGTCAATTTGAGAAATGGTGTATTTCTCCTGTTCCCTGGAAGCCCATGTCACTGGTATAGATTCCATCTATGACTGTATGGAAAGGTTTTATAATAAATATTGTATATGTAGACAGGTAAATGGAGGAAAGAGTACACAAGTGTACTCCGAAAAAGACATCCCTTTATGGTGCACTACTGCCTTAGTAATGTTATTGAACTTAAAATTCAAACTTTAATTGACTTATTTTAAAATACAGACGAAAAATACTGATGTCCGGTGTTTGAATTTTAAGTTCAATAACATTACTAAGGCAGAAATGCACATTAAAGGGGTTTCTTTTTCGGACTCTTTCCTTCATATCCTAATTATATTCCAGGTAGCACACAACTGTACAGTATGATACATCGAGTACAGCCAGAGCCGGTGCAAGAGTATTCTGCACAATAGCTGAACCTCCAGTCCTGCGGTTCAGGTGGCTATAATTATGCAAATCATTGAAGTTGTCTGTTTACTGTGCCATTGGGATATACCTGTCTATAGGAGATGTAGAGAAACCTCGCTCAGACTTGGTATGGTAATTTAATATACTGTACCTTTGCTGGGTGCTGGATCCATGCAGGCTGGGTGTAATTATGCAGAATGAAGGGCACCAGGAGCTTTTATAGTACAAACAAAGAGCTTTATTCACATCCATTGATAATGCTCCATGTACGATAACATGATTCACATTGACATTAACTGGTGTCAACCAATATAGTTATTCTGTGCCCAAGACAACCTCAGTACTTTGGGGGAACCACTCAGGGTATTGGACTATTGCATTGTATTATTGCTGCCTTGTATTGAATGTAATATATGCTACAGTATATGCTGTTGCAGTAAAACTGAGTGATATATATATATATATATATATATATATATATAAATATATATATATATATATATATATATATATCTGGTGTGATATTGTTATTATTGTATCCTATGAGGAGTCATCCCACCAATGCTGGGATCCCTCATAGGTGGAGGCGTTGCACTAAGAGAGAGAGCTTACCCCAGGCTCCCAGAAGCGGAGACTTAGGCCTCCTGTGAGCGTACAGGTACTTGCAGCATGCGTAATCGCCCGCGGTTTCCCTTAGGCATAGGGAAAGGGTGTTACACTTGTGTTCTTTAGTCATTTTAGTTTGGCAATCTCTTGTATACCTTCCTCAATGCCCATGTGTATGGTGGACCCTGGTTGGGGGACACACTATTCTCGGAAATCAGTATCCGATCCAACTACACTCCAGAGTTTATAAAGGGCACGTTCCCTAAATGAAAGCATTAAAAGGTGACAACACATCCTTACTATACATAACTATGCACTAAAAACTATATATATTACTTACAGTGAGGCCCTCTCCAAATGCTACTCCCAAGGAACCTGATTCTAGAACCCTAAGGGGACGCTGTATATATCCTCCCATCTCTTTATGGTGACATCACTGGTTCCAAGACCTACTGGATAGTGGCTATCTTTTCCCATCCGGTATTACATGATGGGGAGGGAAGTAACCCCACACAGTTAACCATACTAGTAGTCCCTAGCAGGGGAGCTATTGTACATTGACATACTATTATATTCATACTACAGTATTAGTTCCAAACACTAGGATAACCCTTTAAATTTCTCAAGTCTTTTGAGAAATGTATATATTAGTTATTTATTATTATTGTCATTCATCTGTAAAGCACCAACATATTCCATAGCGCGGTACAATGGGGGTACAAAGTTATGTATGTTACATAGACAGAATGACATACCAAATAAGGGCAATTGATGGCAAACCTGCAATCTATTAGTGATCTCACAGCTCCACGTTTCTCTCACATATAGCGACAAAGGCTTATAAATAGTTATAATAAAATTGTATTCTTAAAAATCGCTTTCTGAGTAGACAGGCTTTACATAGTACATAAAAAGATAGCCAGTCCCTGTGCAGTCTCAACAAGAAGAGGTGCCATACTGAGGCTTAAGTATACACTGCAGCATATACAGGTACAATAGTGTTAGTCTAACAATCAGGGGAACCTGTAACTGAGAATGTAAAATGTAACAGCTGAATGATTTTATGATATAGAATACATTGTACAGTATGTACAAGATTATCTTAGGTTTCACACATCTTTTTTCACTCATGGGACTTACTAAATCCTTATCTTATTTGAATAAGTTACCAACAAAAACCGTACAAATTAAAGGGGGGAAAAAATGGTGGGATTGGTTTCAAGTCAAATGTTGATGTCCACTTCCCGGCCAGTGGCCAGTGAAAGGAATAAACATCCAGGTTAGCCATTAAATCCTGCAACAGTAGGGCGTGGCCCTCCCAAAATGTGTGCAGCAGGAACTTTCACGTAGGCAAAGTGTTTCCCCACATAGAGAGAAGAAGGGGTTCAACCCTCTATCAGCAAACCGGAGACAGACATGCTCCTGGACACCCATTTATTAGAGTTGTCACATATGGCGCACCTGTGAGTGTGTGACCTGTATATGGGTTAGTACTCACAGCTATCTAGGTGATCAACATTTCTCAACACTTTGAATCATCAAATGCATAGTATCTCCCCTCAATCCGTCCCAATACACCCTCTGTCATGAACGGCACACTTGTGAACATGTGACATATATCCAACCATGGTAAATACACAGCCAACTCGCGACCCCAACTTTTTCCTTCGTAAGGTACTTCACATGAGTTAATATTTACCCGTACTGCTTTACAAAATGTATCTTTTTTTTGTTTCAAATTTTTTTATTAGGCATTTATACATTGTACAAAATATATCTTTAATCCGCCGCCATCCTCCCCTCCCCCCTCCACCACCACCAAAGGAATAATTAAAAGATGTACGTACAGAGCCTCTGGTCTCTATTTATTAAAAAAAAAACTATGCACTTAATACACAAGAA
Source organism: Ascaphus truei (assembly GCF_040206685.1). Lineage (NCBI taxonomy): Eukaryota > Metazoa > Chordata > Amphibia > Anura > Ascaphidae > Ascaphus > Ascaphus truei. The sequence continues at coordinate 27,413,772 of NC_134486.1, forward strand.
TCTGTTGCAGCAAAGTGTGTCTGAAAATGTCAATTACTCTCTACAAAGCGTGCAACATTCAATCAAAGCCCAAAGTATTACTTATCAAAGTTTAGCTTTAATATACAAAATATACAGTATTGGTTACAGAAAAAGATTACAAGAAACATACAGTATAAAATGCAGACAACTTCATCAGAAGTATAAGGATTACCAAATAATTCTTATGTTGCCACTAAACATGTATAAGGATTCTTCCTCACAAAAGGTCTTAAGTTGAAAAGTATGAGACTTCACGTATCTTTCTGACATCAGATACTCCCTTGGTTGAATTATATCTTAATGTCTCAAAAGTATGGCTTATAATCTATTTCTTCTCTCATTGAGAACAACATACGCCAACCTTTCTGTGTTTTCAACCAACCCTTTTTATCAATTAATTACATGTTTACGACTTAAAGCAGCAGTCCATGCTGCCTTTTGTGTCTCAGTGTCAGCAGAAGAGGACCAAAGATGCAAAGTTCTGTAGGGAAGATCATGTGACCAGGCAGTCATTAGAAACAATTGGTGCACTGCTAGAGAGAGGGCAGGGCTCAGAAAGGGGTGTGCCAGAGTCTGTTTCAGAAGAGGAAGAGATGTGACTTTGTAAATGGTTGCTATAGAAACAAAAATGCTTATTATATTATAATATAAAATGTAATTCAGAGTTGTTGATTTTTTTTAAAAAGTATTTTCTCATAGTTCAGAATTGATTTATTTAGAAAAAAAACACAAATGTAGGATATTTCTTGGTCTGCAGCTTTAAAGCCATGGCTCGGGAGGTAGTGTTGAGATGGTTGTGTTGTGGGGAGTCAATGCTACTGGAACGGACACCCTGCAGCACCAAGGCAGTCGCGGTTGCCGTCCAGCAGCTTGCCATGGTTCCGAAAACAGTTAGGGGCCTATTCTACAAGCCTTCATAAAAAAAATCGCTGGGTCGTTTACGCCGCCTGTTTTTTTAGCATTGCTATCACGGTATTCAGAAATTCTCGATTAGCTGTGATAGCAAAATGCCTAAAACGGGCGAGTAGACGGCGACCTGGTGATCATCTCTCTGAAAAGGCCTCACCAGGCGATTTGTTTCATCTCTAGAGAGAGCTGCACAGAGAGAGCCACCGCTCCCGGCGCATATCTCGCCAGCGATCGGAAGATTTTAATATAAATTTAAATACTAGTTTAGCTGAGCAGGGGGTCTCAGGAGCAGAATCGCGTTGATTTCAGGTCCGGGGACCCCCTGCTTCCCGAGATACAAGCCCCGTTATGGGGTATCGCCTTCCTGGTGTGAGGATTTTGGAAGAAATTCACCATTCTAGAGCCGCAATTAGCCTCGCTAAACTAATCGAGGCTACTAGAATTGCACGAGTTTCAGAACCTGCCGATAAGTGGCTTATCACCGCTCACCCGGCGAACTGTTTTGGACGTCTGAAAAAATGGGTGACTTATGCCTTTATCGCCCACTTATCGAGGCTTACAGAATAGTCGTAGGCATTTTGGGCAAAAAGACCTCGATAAGTGGGTTATGAAGGCTAAGGCCTGGGACCCGCTGCGCCCGGCGGCGCGGGCGGCCACACGAGAGTTCCCCACCAGCAGGGGAATCCTCCTGAGCCGGTCCCGGTCCCCCCTGGCTGCACAGCTCACTACACGCTGTGACGCGTCAGCCGCTAGGGGATTTAAGAGAATTGTAATCCCTAGCGGCAACGCGTGACATGGTGTGGCTGTGAGCCAATGAGGAGGGGAGGCTTCGGGAGGAGGGGAGGCTTCGGGGAGCGGGGAGGAGTGTGGAGAGAAAGCAGCGTGAGTGCCTGTCTGTGTGTGTGTCTGAGTGCCTGTCTGTGTGTGTGTATGTGTGTGCCTGAGTGCGTGAGTGCCTGCCTATGTGTGTGTGTGTGTGTATGAGGCCTGCGTGGGTGTGTGTGTGTGTATGAGTGCCTGCGTGTGTGTGTGTGTGTTGCTTTTGATTACCTTCCATCAGCAGCTCCAGCCCGAGCCCGTGGAGGGAGGGGGGGGGAGAGTAGCGGGTCCCTCTGCTCAAGCCACGCCCCCCCTCCCGCTCAAGCCTCCCACTCCCTCCTGCCCCGGCACCCGCTCCCTACAGACCGCATATCACGGTCTGTGTCTGTCAGCGCCCCGCCTGTCTGCAGTGCGGGAGCGCTAACGGAGGGAGCGGGGCCTTAGCCTTATAGAATAGGCCCCTTAGTCTTTCTACATCTGTATGATATCAAGATTAACAAGGTATATGATATATTGAGCTAACCAGAAGGGATACAGGTCAAAGACCCATAAATCGATTATTATTTTTTTCATTACAGTGAGCCCTTTATTGATTTAGCAGATTATTTCATTCCCCATTGCAATCATGGGTGGATTGCAAGCAAATATCGTGGCAGGCGATAACTTCCATAGCGGCATTGCTACGACGCTGTGTCATGACATTGAGGTGTCATGTGACATCATGATGTCATGACGACACATAATGTCATGTTACCATGGTAACACATTGCCATGTGACGTCTGGTCATGACCACTCGACTCTGCAGGAGATCCTGCGCCAGAGTAGGTAATAGACACTTACAGAGGCCCTGTGCTCTCCCCTGGCCATCATTGTAATGGTTGGGGGGGAAAGTGTGGGACTTCTGTAACTGTGGGGCTACAGTATGTGCCCCCTCTCTCCCCTCCCTTACAGTCAACACACACCCACCTCCAACAATCTTACCATGGGGTGAGGAGGTCTCCTCACTGCTGATCCGGCCCGGGTACTGTGCAGCTTGCTTTTCCAGTCTGCTGATATGGATATTGTTTATGTATTTACCATTGTATGTCTTTGTATATGTGGGATCTGCAGTAAGGACCATTGTCAATATGAGCATGTAACAACTTATCTCCTTTTTTTTATTAGTCTGCTCTTTTTGTGTGCTTTAAATAGAGCTGATTTTCGTCTCTGCACTCTGTCTTTGCCCTTGGTGTATACCCGCGGGACTCTGCGCGATTGGAGCTCCTTCGTCTGCCCAGCACAGCCATTGGTGGTGCAGCGGTGTGCCTCAGCCAATCAGAGAAACGCGGTGACGTCACTATGGGTGGGAGCAGAGGCAGGGAGTAAGTGAATACCATTTTTCCTCGTGGTCCGTTGTGAGCATGCGCGGGCGACGGCAGGGGGCGGTTCTTACCCACAATCCTTAGGGTTGTTGGAGCGGCACCCCGGATGACGTCACGCGCATGCGCACTAGGCCCGCGACATAATTTTACACAGATTTTTCTAATTTGCCTATTATGAATTAGGTATTTAAGGTGCCCCCCCTGAGCATATCTCATACTCCTTGATAAAGGACCCGTTGGTCCGAAACGCGTAGGAGGTCTTTGTCTTTGTCCCCCAAGGGGGTGAACTTGTCTCTCACCATGCTGCAATAAAGAAAAAGTTTTTTATTCCACACCTGGCTCCCTGGCTGTGCGCCATTCGTTTTTTCTATTGGATGTACCTGGACTCTGGATCCTTCATGGCTGGCACGCCAGCAGAGGAACCCTGGACATGACGTGAGTGGGGTTTATTGGTTTAGACTGCTATAGTTAAGTCTGACTGCTGTCACTGTGATGCTTACAAGTCTATATTTACCTACCCACTCCCACTGGTATCTCCAGGGTTAATATTTCATTGCCAATATAATTGGATGGAGTTGCCGCGGGTTTGAGCACCCCAACCCTTTCACCTACCCTGCTTTTCCAGTCGAGCAGAAGTTGGACTCAACATCCGGTGCCGACAGGAGGAGGGCACCGGTCCACAGCACCGGCCCACAGCACCGGCCCACCGCGGCAAGACTCAATAGGCCAATCCGCCCCCCCGATTGCAATCAAGAATTACCACCATATTAAAGTACTAGAATGGTATCACACAAAATATGACTAATTGAGATAATTAAAATCAACTTCTAAAGTGTAAACATTAAGAGGCAAAGAGATAGTAAAAAAAAAAAGAAAAAGGCAGATAAATACTGTGATTATGTTTGTATATCTAAATCCTTCAAATTCCACTGATTTATACCCAAATGCAGTGAAACCAAACAGTATTCATTGCTACTCTTAAAGAACATTTTTAATGCCAAATAAATAATGAGACCAATTTGCCAACGTCAACGTCAACGAAAGAAGAAAGAAAACAAATGAGACAGAGAAACTAAAATGCACAAATGCCAATGTAGTTCTTCATCAGAGAGGGGAAAAGGTGCCGGCAACACACAGTTCCATCATCATGACAGTCATAACAGTGGAAATGAAATCAAGCCCCACTTCTTCGCAATCCCACGGGGGACTTCCCAGCAGAATCTAAATTCAATTTTATTTAGAATGACAAAAAAAAAAAAAAAAAAAAAAGTGTCTTGAAAGACTTCATGAAATGCTATTCCTGAGACTATACCTGCAGCGAAAGCAGCTGTCTTCATACACAGCATGACACGTTGTGTGTATAGCTTCTTTACATAATTATCACAGAGAGCTGAGAAGCTATGCATAGAAGGCACTTCATTTCGCATCTTTCAGCGCTTCTGGAGAGATGCAAAGTCAGCTGTAAGTCAGAACCAGGTCATAAAGCTCATCCGGTGCAGCACCCCGCTGTCCAGCAGTAACTCATAGCATAGTTTATGCTTTATTGTCTCGGAGAAAGGTACTAAAACATAGAATACTAATTAGGGCTGAGTTGTGTTGAACATGGTAAACATAATCCAGCAGTTTATGCTAGGCCATAAATACAATGGATAACTATTTTGTCCTCCAACTCAAACTTTTGTAGACTTCCAAGTTTCATATTATATCTATTTTAATCATGTTCAAGTGTCTAAAGATTTGACCCCTTTTAGCATTAGCCCGATCCTTTTTAAAACACGGCTAAAGCCTTTTCAATGGAGTTTGCTCCCGCCGACGCGTTGTGTGTCCCTTTGCAATGAGCCAAGGGGAGTATAGTAAATAAGAAAAATATGAGTCTCAAAGCAGCAGTCCATTGCTACCGTTTTATTTTCCCTCCCTTTAATATGTGCATCAATACAATCCACACAATAATAGGTAATTAGCTAAATTGCCGATCGATCCATTCTTCTGTGATTGATCGGCGAAGATTCGGCTCGGAGGTTCACTAAATGGCTGTCAGTGCAGCAGAAGAGGACCAAAGCTACAAAGTTCTGTGGGGAAGATCATGTGACCAGGCAGTCACTAGATACAGAAATGCAAGGATATAGTGCATTAACATTTACTTTAAGATAACAAACAACACAGAGGGGATGGTAACACACTCACACTCTCCCCGCTGGTAAGTAAACAAGAAGTGACTTCGGACGCACTTCAACCCTTCTCATTAGATAACAGCACCCGATGCGACCGCTCCACTTCTCAGTCAGGAACAGACCGCGATTGCCTCTGCCAGCGTCTCTCACCCGCAGTGGGGGCACTCCGCCACGTCACGGCCGTCTCAGCAGTCTCCTTCCAATCAGGGCTTCCCAGGAGATTGGGTTCAGTGGCCTCAAAGCATCAAAAAAGGCCCAACATGTTTCGTCACACCGGACTTCATCTGGGGTTATAGAAAGAGAATGCCGAGATGGCCGTGACGTGGCGGAGTGCCCCCACTGCGGGTAAGAGACGCTGGCAGAGGCAATCGCAGTCTGTTCCTGACTGAGAAGTGGAGCGGTCGCATCTAAGGAGAAGGGTTGAAGTGCGCCCGAAGTCACTTCTTGTTTACTTACAGTGGGGAGAGTGTGAGTGTGTTACCATCCCCTCTGTGTTTGTCATCTTAAAGTAAATGTTAATGCACTATATCCTTTGCATTTGTGTTTCTTCATATAAGGGTCTACAAAGAGTCTGCTGACCTGGAGAATCTTCTACTTGGAGTTACAGTATTATGTGTTTTTCAGTGCTAACTAACACTGGGTTCATTTGCACATATTAACTGGTTTGTCACTTTGCGCCATGAACACTGTTTTGTTTAAGTTTTTTTAATTTGCGGTTTTGGGGAAAACCGCTGGTGTTTCGGCTGCAACTTGTGTGTATCACAATATTTATTGCGCTTTATTATAGTTTTTTTCACAGTCACTAGATACAATTGGTGCACTGCTAGAGAGGGGCAGGGCTCCAAAAGGGGTGTGCCAGAGCCAGTTTCAGAAGAGGAAGGGCTGTGACTTTGTAAATGGTTGCTATAGAAACATATAATGCTTATTACATTATAATACATAAAAAATGTCATTCAGAGTTTAAAAAAAAAAAATAATAAAGCGCTACAAGTATTTTCTCATTGTACAGAACGGATTTATTTAAAAAACACACGTAGAATATTGCTTGGTCTGCAGCTTTAACAATATACGAACTGTACTGTACATCTTCTTTAGACCCATATCTAAATTGTTTTAGAACAAATCTTCCTTGTAGTGTAATGGAACATAATAACATGTATTATACAACATATCTGTAAGGCAATTATATCTACTGTACCTGGCCTGTATATACATTGCATAATACATATGTAATCAGAGGGAGAGGATGCATAGAACACAGATTTATTTTGGGAAGAGGAGATTCTATATGGACCAATGTTTCAGTTCTTAGCAGAATCGCCCTAGCAGCGCCTAAAAATAAATCTCTGGGTACCAATTGAAGGGACCTAACGTAGATGAAAGTGTATGATTAGAGCAACTATAGGTCCATCCTCACATGCATGGTGATGAAGTGTTACTATTTGGGAGAACTCTCACAAATCATTTGATTGTGTGTGAAAATGATGAAAATCTTCAGGGTTTTCGATAGGGAAAGAAAAATGCAAACATGGCATCGGTCACCTAAAACATTGGGCCGGACACATCAAACGTCGTTAAAGTGGAGCTAATATCATCCTTGTTAAAAAAAAAAAAGTATGACCATTATTACCGTAATTTTATGTTGATTTTCATCAAAAATGTAGGGATAATTGAGCGGGTGCGATACATCCGTCCAAAATAGCGATGCTGGACTTAACGCGGACGTTAATAATGCATGAATGACCCCTGCATCACGATCATAGGCTTCTGCAATAACTCTTATAACACAAGCGTATTGCAGAAATAACATGAACCCATTTGATGCCTGTGCACCAAAGGGGTTAATACAATTGAAAACACACTACCTAACACGGTTGCCCACCTTAGTGGCTAGTAATGCAATCCCATAGAATCACATTCCTTTTTTGGAATCACAATCCTCCCCTTTAAGGTGACGTCACAGCACCCAAATCGAGAGAGGATTATTTTGTATGCTTTTTTTAATTTTTATTGGCCATCGGGCATGGATTTGTTTGGTGGGCTTTTTTTATGGTTGAACATCGGCCCTTTATTGGATGTTGCAGCAGGCGCCCCTGACAGTGAGGAGGATGGCCTTCATCCTGGCAGGGGCCAGTAACACATTTTTTTAGGGTGTTCATTGATTGGCAATGTGGGTATCTAGACCTCTGTTGAGGGCTTAGGTAGGCACAGTGCCAATCAATGGATTGAAGGTCTTAGCCTTTCTGATGTTATTATTTATTGTAATGTATATATTTTTAATGTTTCGGATTCTGTTTTTCAATGGGCGAAAGTCCTATTAGGCAAATGTGCCTAATAAGACTATTGTCCATTGCTGTGGGGGGAGGGTTCTTGTTGGAAGCAGGGAGGGAGGGGGATGAGGGTACTTGCCCGGTGGGGGAGTTGGGGTTACACCTTCGTTACCTTAGCCGTATAGATTTATTTTTAATGCCAAAAATAACTATTAGCCAAATTTGGCTAATATTGATCTTGGGCATTAGTCTAGAAGGGGAGCATGGGGTGGATGCGGGAAGTTGCCCACAGAGAGTGGCTAGTCCTCCATGGTGGTGGTGGTGGGGTTAACCCTTTCATTACCTTAGCGATTAGCAACTAAGGTAATGACGGGAGGTTATTAATGTATTTTAATATTGATAATGTATTTTTTTATTACTCGGTTACCATTTATTGGCAATGTGGATATTTAGGTTCCCCATTGAGATGGCCTAGTTATTCACAGTGATAAGCAATAGTTATGTGTGCAATTATTTTTAATGTTATTATAAAAATAACTATTTTTTTTATGCTTACCGCAGCACTGCTATTTTCCAACTTTTTTTCTTTGTTTTCTTATTTGTAGATGTAAAGCATGTGACAATTTATACTGTAATTCTACATTCTTACCTTAGCTGGCAATCATTTGGTGCTCCTGTTATAAATCTGTCAAAATCTTCATTGTGTGACTAACATAATGGCTGCTTCAGTCAGTGTAACTCAGCAGCTACAATCAAAAACAGAAAGACCCAGCGCAACATACAAAGGGACACAACATATAGTACAATACTTCAGTGCTAATCTGCTCATGAGTAAGGGTCATTTAGTTAAACCCTTTGGCCAAAGCGTTATAATCCTGCAGGCACATAATGGCATGACCAATCTGCAGGTCCTAACACTACCTGGTCAAATTCTCAGCTACCCCTCTTTTTTGCTGGCGGGAGAAAACCCATACTGGGTCTGCAGCTACAATGTATCCTTTTATTGCTAGGTGTAACATTATCTATTGTTACGGGTTTCAGTGCAAACTGCTGGGAACATTTGCAACACATTATCCCAAACAGGAAAGTGTTGCAAATATCTTGCACTGCTTGGTTAGTGGGCTAAAACCTGCTATAGAAATCAAAGGATGCTTTAAAACTCATAAAAAATGGCATTAATCGTTGAATATAAACAAAACAGAAAACAAAAAAGTCACTGTTATCTAATATCTAGTACTACAGTACTGATCTATTAAAAAAAGACATAAGATTTCACATGTTTTGCTGCTTTAATGCCCCACACCACTATTAGCAACATTTGGCTAATAGGGATATTGGGCATCAGTCTAGAGAAGGGTATGTTTCCTGGGGGGCAGTGAGTTAGGGGGTAGTTGCCCTGTGCATGTGGTTAGTCCTCCCAGGGAGAGACAGGATGGGTTAACCCCTTCATTACCGTGCACCCCACAACTGGAACAGTCAACCGGAGACTCTCACAGCTGCCACCAGTCTAAGTTCTTTCAAAACTAAAAGCTGTCTCACGTTTTAATCTGGTCTGTAACTGTTACATGCGCCTATAATATATATTATCTCTTACTGTGCATGCAATGTCTTGTATATAATGTATATACAACCCTTTTCACTCATTATATCTATGTATTTGTAACCATGTATTTGTCATTATAACTCTGTGCCCAGGACATACATGAAAACGAGAGGTAACTCAATGTATTACTTCCTGGAAAAACATTTTGTAAAGAAATAAAATACATAAATTACCTTAGCGGTTAGTAACGCATTACATGGCAATGCTTTATTAGCCACCAAGGTGGGCAAGGGGGGGGTATGTAATGAAGTTTAATCATATATTAACTCATTTGTAGCCCTTTTTGGCCAGCTAGTCATGACTAATTAACCCGTGGGCAACTAAGGGGTTAATATTTATTGTAATGTTTTATTATCTATTTCAGATTGGTTTAGCTTTTTTTGCTTATGTATGTAATGACCATTATATACATAGGAAAGTCAGGATAATACGGTATTTGTGATATTTGTGTTCTTCATTCCGTTCCGATAAATATCGCAACTTAAAGCTGCAGTTCAAGCTCCCTTTTTTTTTTTAATTTTTTTTTTTAACTTCAATAGTTTTATCCGGGCAATCTCTACTTACCTAAAAAACTGCATAGCTGGCGGTTAATTCGTTCTCCGTCTATTGATCGGCAAAGTTTGGCGACATCTTTAAATATGGGGAATGTAAATCGTTGCTATAGGAACAAGCATGCTTGTTAAAATAGAATACAAGAAAATTGGTCTTTCAAAGTTGTTTTTTTTAAAACAGAAAATGCTAAAAGTATTTTTTCTTACTACAGAACTGATTTATTAAAAAAAAACACACATGCAGGATATTGCCTGAATTGCAGCTTTAATGTACTGTATAGCAGTTTTTACCTAAAAATCTGGTATTACAGCTCTTCTCGGATTCAAGCACCACTAACAGTGCTGCGATTAAGGCTATCCTGTCATTTATTTATATTTTTAAAATGTTTTACCAGGAAGTAATAATTTGAGAGTTGCCTCTCGTTTTCGAGTATATCCTGGGCACAGAGTTACAGTACAACAATACATGGTTACATTAAATGAACAGATCCCCAATCAATAAACCTGAGATTACCTGAAAGTTTCAGCTTTTGATGGTTTTCTGCTGAGAAATTGTAATAAAATTGCATAATGCGTAGAGTACTTCCAGACCACTACAACATGCTTAGTTCTCCTAGTAATTTAGAGGTTCTAATTCAGAAGTGGGCAACTCCTGTCCTCCGGACCCACCAACAGGTCAGGTTTTCAGGATATGCCTGCTTCAGCACAGGTGGCTCAATCAGTCCATGCTTCAGCATAGGTGGCTCAATCCCTCCCTGCTTCAGCACAGGTGGCTCAATCAGAGTCTTTGATTGAGCCACCTGTGCTGAAGCTGGGATAGCCTGAAAACCTGACCTGTTGGTGGCCCTTGAGAATTGGAGTTTCCCACCCCTGTTCTACTTGCTTGAGTGCTTAGTTAAATTGCTACAAAAATGATGCTACTGCCTTCAAATTATTTCCACCAGGCATAATTATACTTTTAAGTCTTTCCACTGGTGGAAAAGCATCCAGCACGTCACAGACCTACAGTAGTATGACAATGTCCCAGTAAGCTCTGTATTTTTATATCACATATACATTTTAACTGTTGTCCCTATATTTGGGATTCTCCTAAGCAACAAAATGTGCCTCTTTTGTTAGCATGTCATTAAAAATGAAGAAGAGCTGTCTCTAATACTTCCATGTAATGCATCCCCAGCTATAGTTTCTGCCAACTTAAAAGATGTCACATAATCGTAAAATACATTTTGCAAAGCAGCTGTTCTTCCTATAACTGATCTTGTAAACATCAGAGCAGAATTTGCTGCTAGTATTCCTCTCATGCTCCACTGAGGACAATGCTCACTGCTCTGCTTGATTATGTCCGCTGGTGATTGGCCTTGCAAATGCCGGATTCTAAGGGGCCTATTCTCTAAGCTCCCATAACTCACTCATGGAGGATATTGAGAAGTTCCCGAACGATTTGGCAAGGTTGCTCTTCGGAAAGCTCCAATGACCTGCCAAACTCGTTCAGGAAGTGCATCTCCCCGAGCAGTAGCGCTCCAGCTCAAACACACAGAGCGGGAGCTGAAAAACAGCTCCAACTCGTGTTTTTGATAAAATCCCCCTATTCTAGTACCTACGAGGAGATCATCGAGGCGCTCAGCAAGCGGGGTGGTGAGATGGGACTTGCGTGTAGGACTTAGAAATGTATTTTTATTGCATCGGATTGAAGCCGGGAGTCTCCGGAGCTGATACACATTAATACCAGCTCCAGAGACCCCCGGCTTCCATCCAATGTAATAGAAATACATCTACAGGCAGCTTCATTACCTTAGTGACTCACCGCTAAGGCAGTGGTTTTACACCTTTTTTTGGTGAGGAAACCCCAGAATTCGATTGTGAAATTCTGGGGAACCTCAACCCTTCTCCTGTCTCTCTTCCCCCCTCCCCGTCTCGCCCCTCCCCTCACTCCCCCCTCACACTACCCCCTTTACACTCCCTCTCCCCCACACTTTCTCCCATTCCCCTCTCTCACACACACACACCCTATCACTCGCACACTCCCCCTCACACACACACACACACACACACAGTATTTTGTTTTGTTTTTTACATTTTGTAAAAATCAAAACAAAGCAAAATCGAGTTTTGACAAAACCTGAAGTGAAAATGCCCACCACTAAAAACATTTTGTAGAGACAGACTTGTGATTTTGTATGTAGCCCTCTTACCCCCACCCTAAGTGAGATTGGGGTGTGTAGGTGTATCTGACTACTTCTCAGTGTGGTGCTATACCTGTTGGCTCACAGGAGGGCTGAGCTTCCGCCATGGGGAACCTGGGGCATTTATACTTGGGGTACTTACTTCCAACGATGCAGCGCCTCCACCTGCGATGGCTCCCACCATAGGGGGAGTGGTTCCTCGCAGGACAATCACAATAATCGATACTCACACAGATATATATATTAACTAGGGACTTTACTGAACATGCAAGAAAACATATCATAACATCATAACCTGTGTCCCTCTCTAGAGGAGACACTTACTGCGTCGCGCAGGACGCTTCCCAACACTAGGTGATCCCACCCAGTGTCCCGAGAATCCCCACCCAATGTCCCGCACTCTAGTAGAGAACGTGGGTGACTGCGCAGTCACTAATTAATGTGTTAGGCCTGTTGGTGCACATATATATAGTGAATACCTTCCGAGCACTCCGATGCTCGGGTCCGCAACAATCTTCTAAAAGGGTCAGACGTGCGATGCATCCGTCTGATCCTATCCAGGTAATTCTCCAGGAACCCCAACGAGGGTCCCACCGCTTCACGGGAACACAACCGAATCACGGGAACACCAACCGCATCACGGGAACAGCAACCGCCGCTATATCCCTATCTCTTTCTCACTAACCCTAACGTGACAGGAACCCTAACCTAGGGCCTGTCCCTGATGTACCGCAACCTGGGGTGGCTTGGGGAAAACTCCTAGGGCCTGCGGGGTAATAACCTGTCCCACTCCCCTAACTCATCCCAGTCTTAACACTCACTGAACCCTAACCCTAACACTAACACTAGCAGCTACGCACTGCAAACTTGGTAACGCGTACAGCAACTTGCTGCACACTAGCACTATGCCTTCTTGTCAGGCCTCATAGCCCTGCCAGCCGTGATCCTGACAAGACAGCACACACACACGCACTAAGGGCAGCGTCCCTATCTGGGCCGTCCCTCAGCACTTACCCACTAACCTGGTGGGGAGTTGGGGCCTTACTTGGGATGTGGGGACCTTACTCGATGCAGGAGCTGCATATGCTCTCTGCACCCTTCCTTCCCTCACAGCTCCCCAGCTCCAACTGCCGTTCTCAGCGCGCGAAATGTATCTTATTGCTCCCTCTGGAGATCCTTGGCCCTTATTGGCCACACGGAGGCACCTGATGTGCTTGCCCCTAAGCCTCATGGGAGTTGTAGTCCCGTGGAGGCTGCAAATACATTGGGGCCGCGTGCGCACTTGCCCTGCGCATGCGCGAGTCTTTGGAGGCCACCTCAACCCTTCCTGCACTTTCCCTACACTCGCGCGACTTCTCCCTAGCTCTGGGGCCTTACCTGCGCCTGCGCGATCACTGCGCATGCGCGAGTCTCTCCGCAATGGCGGCGCCCTCCTCGCTAGCTGCCGGGACCGCAGCAACGCGATCGCGGCCTTAGCAACGGCCCGATCGCGTCCCCGGCAACCAGCCTGCTCGCGGAGATAGCACGCTACTCCCTGCTCCGGCCCCCACCTTTGGAAGCAGCCGTCGGGTCCGTCGCTGGCTCCGGCGGCACCCGCGACCACGCTGCTCCAAGGGAGGGGGGTCTCTAGGAGCTGCTGGAGACCTGGGTTACACTCTCCCCCTGGTGGAAAATCCAACGTCCTCGCTTGGAGAACGCCATACCCTGACATAAGGTTTATACAATTAAAATGCATGGCACAGAACATACAACACGTGTCGAATTTACCCTTCAGGTTACATTGCACTTCACACCAATTAACCGAAGCGTGCTGAGACCATTTGTGGGGTGCCCCTAATTGAACATGTGGGGGTACCTCACTTTTGCGTCCGTGAGCCTCCCCTAGAAAAATTTCTTGGATAGCACACTCTAAAGCGACAGTTACTGGCTCTTCGCTACTTCCTCCCCCTGGTGGAAGGAGTAGCACAGTGTCTCTGAAGCAGACCCTTACCCGGTCATCCGCGGCAGGGATGCGGCAGACCAGGAGGCCAGGACCTTTTCCGCGGTCCACGACTTGGCGAATGGCACACTCCTTTTTGGGCTTAAAGGAGGTCAGTCTCCCTGGATCTTCCTTTACACAGTCCTTGTCCCTACGGACTTGCGAGGCTTCCACTGAAAAGCGAGCACTGGGCAATGTCTCTGTTTCACCTGACCGGGGGTAAAGAGTAGACACCCGACCACTGCGGTGATTCCCGGTGGCCAACAGATCCTCGGGGATGCTGTCAGTTCCCACCTCGGCCGTCTTGGGACCTGCCCCCGGTACTTCTGGGGCAGTCCACTTACACGCTGAAAACTCGGGAGCGTTGGATCCCAGTCCTGGGACCACTTGTGTCGGAGCGCACGGGCTCATACTCCGTTCAGAAGCCGCAACTCTGGCCTTCTTCACGGCCAGCTCCATCGGAGATTGTGGGGAGTTAGGGAGTTCCTTACCACTCCACTGGCTTGGGATGGATTCTCCCAAGGAGGACACCTCCGCCAGGACGCGATGCAGAGGGGAGCCCTTCGCCCGGGTGACCAGACTTAAGGAGCCATCGTGCTCCACGGTCACCTGGAGGCTCACCCCCGACACCCCTGGGGCAGTCGACTCACCCTCATCGTCGTTTGGTACTGGTCCCCATTCCAGGACCGATGGTACCTCGGTAGTAGGTCGGACTGACCATTGTAGGGCGCACGGGCCCACAGCAGGGTCCGCAACCTCGGGATACACCTCCTCTAGGGCACACGGGCCCACAGCAGGCTCTGCATCCGCCAAGATAGGGTGTTCATTGCTGGCACTAAAGTGGTCCGCCGGCAGGCGCATCACCACAAGTGACTGGTCGCTGGATTCACTAGAAGATGGGGGCATATACACCTTACCCTGTGAATCCTCTGTATCATCGCTGGGGTGGTTCGCCGGTAGGCGCATCGCCACCGATGGGACTTCAACCTCGTCCCGCTCAGGAACCGGATCTGAAATGTTCACTCGGGCACACGGCCCTCCACAACCGGTTGTTGGTAGCGGGAATCCCTAAGTAATTTCTCCCTGAAGACAGACTTTACTTCAGCACAACTCAGAGTGATATAGAGGTCAGGCTCCTCCTCCCTAGAACAGTCTGTCTCATCATCCTCCTCAGAAAACCAAGAGTCTATTACTGCATCACTGTATGGTTGAAGATAACAAGGCTTGCTCCCCCTGGTGGAATCTGAAGGAGGGGCCCTTTCTGCAAAGGAGTGGTTCTGGCTCTGTGCTGAGTCACTCACAGTGCAGGGGCGGGGTTCGGGTTTTCGCGCCCAACCCGGACAATACTCTGCAACAATTTCTTGCACAGTCCTGATGCTCTCCCCACTTGGCGGGAGCCGCCATCTTAGGTGTGACTCACTGCTAGAGAGAGACTCAATTTTAATCACAGTCTCTGCAATTACACTAGGGCTCTCTGTATAGATAGGGGGGTAGCCTTCTGGTTTTCCCGCCAATCCCGGACAGTTTTCTTCAACACTATTTAGTGCAGGCTTGCAGCCAGCAGCACGTGCGCTCCCCTGCTCTGGCGGGAGACGCCATTTTACTAGGTCTGCGTAAACTAGGGGGTATCCCTCAGGCGGGCCCCCGGGCATACACAGGGCGGACGGTGCCTCTGCCAGGCATATATCCGCAGTGGGGGTTGCTACAAAAAGTATTGATTTCCATGGGGCCGTGGAATCGTGTTCTTCATCTAAAACACATGCGTGCGGCCACCCTGGAATTTTACGCATAGAGTACTGAACCTCAACCGCGGGCATAGTTGCGGGAAGGCCTCCTACTGCCACTACCCGGCCAGGCTCCATATACTGCCTCAAAGCCCAGGCAAGGACCTCGTGTCCGGACTTCACAAACATAGCGACAAAAAATTGAGACTTGGACAATTTGGGGAAAAAAAATGGAACAGGGCACCCCAGGTCTGTCTCTCAGCAGCGCCTCCAAATGTAGCCCTCTTACCCCCACCCTAAGTGAGATTGGGGTGTGTAGGTGTATCTGACTACTTCTCAGTGTGGTGCTATACCTGTTGGCTCACAGGAGGGCTGAGCTTCCGCCATGGGGAACCTGGGGCATTTATACTTGGGGTACTTACTTCCAACGATGCAGCGCCTCCACCTGCGATGGCTCCCACCATAGGGGGAGTGGTTCCTCGCAGGACAATCACAATAATCGATACTCACACAGATATATATATTAACTAGGGACTTTGCTGAACATGCAAGAAAACATATCATAACATCATAACCTGTGTCCCTCTCTAGAGGAGACACTTACTGCGTCGCGCAGGACGCTTCCCAACACTAGGTGATCCCACCCAGTGTCCCGAGAATCCCCACCCAATGTCCCGCACTCTAGTAGAGAACGTGGGTGACTGCGCAGTCACTAATTAATGTGTTAGGCCTGTTGGTGCACATATATATAGTGAATACCTTCCGAGCACTCCGATGCTCGGGTCCGCAACAATCTTCTAAAAGGGTCAGACGTGCGATGCATCCGTCTGATCCTATCCAGGTAATTCTCCAGGAACCCCAACGAGGGTCCCACCGCTTCACGGGAACACAACCGAATCACGGGAACACCAACCGCATCACGGGAACAGCAACCGCCGCTATATCCCTATCTCTTTCTCACTAACCCTAACGTGACAGGAACCCTAACCTAGGGCCTGTCCCTGATGTACCGCAACCTGGGGTGGCTTGGGGAAAACTCCTAGGGCCTGCGGGGTAATAACCTGTCCCACTCCCCTAACTCATCCCAGTCCTAACACTCACTGAACCCTAACCCTAACACTAACACTAGCAGCTACGCACTGCAAACTTGGTAACGCGTACAGCAACTTGCTGCACACTAGCACTATGCCTTCTTGTCAGGCCTCATAGCCCTGCCAGCCGTGATCCTGACAAGACAGCACACACACACGCACTAAGGGCAGCGTCCCTATCTGGGCCGTCCCTCAGCACTTACCCACTAACCTGGTGGGGAGTTGGGGCCTTACTTGGGATGTGGGGACCTTACTCGATGCAGGAGCTGCATATGCTCTCTGCACCCTTCCTTCCCTCACAGCTCCCCAGCTCCAACTGCCGTTCTCAGCGCGCGAAATGTATCTTATTGCTCCCTCTGGAGATCCTTGGCCCTTATTGGCCACACGGAGGCACCTGATGTGCTTGCCCCTAAGCCTCATGGGAGTTGTAGTCCCGTGGAGGCTGCAAATACATTGGGGCCGCGTGCGCACTTGCCCTGCGCATGCGCGAGTCTTTGGAGGCCACCTCAACCCTTCCTGCACTTTCCCTACACTCGCGCGACTTCTCCCTAGCTCTGGGGCCTTACCTGCGCCTGCGCGATCACTGCGCATGCGCGAGTCTCTCCGCAATGGCGGCGCCCTCCTCGCTAGCTGCCGGGACCGCAGCAACGCGATCGCGGCCTTAGCAACGGCCCGATCGCGTCCCCGGCAACCAGCCTGCTCGCGGAGATAGCACGCTACTCCCTGCTCCGGCCCCCACCTTTGGAAGCAGCCGTCGGGTCCGTCGCTGGCTCCGGCGGCACCCGCGACCACGCTGCTCCAAGGGAGGGGGGTCTCTAGGAGCTGCTGGAGACCTGGGTTACACTCAATTGTAACCCTTCTATGGTACCCCACCCGACATGAGATTGGGGGGTACACTCCTTCTGGTCACTCTGAGTGGTCTGGGTGCTGTGACCTGCTGGTAAACAGGAGGGCTGAGGGCTCCGCGGTGTTGTGGGGAGAACCAGGACAGGGACAGGAGGTGGTGTGGGACAGGGTACCTTGCTCTCTCTGGGTGGTGCAGTGCCTCCAGCCAGTAGGGATCCCCTGGGGTCTCCAGAGGAGAGACCCCCACTGACACTCCATTCTCCTCACACCAGGAACAGTGATACACACACACAGCAGCTTCTTTCTGTGGTTCTTTATTCAGAGCAGCATACACAGCATACAGCAGAACATCATAGGCCTGATCTGGCTCTCTGCATTTCTGCTCATGGCAGCTTAACTTCCCCTCCCTCCTCACCCAGGTGGGGCAGGAGGGAGAGAACTCTTCTTGGCTTGCTCTCTCTCTGAAGACTAACTGAAGTTGGGAATATGTCTCAATTTGAATATCCTCAGGGAGTGTTTCCAGCTTTGAATCATTACAACTCAAAGCTGGATACCGATTGGCTCACACACACATCAGGGGGTGTTCCAACCCATATCCACCCTTTGGATTAACACATTCAAATGTTGCTTAGGTCTGCCCCTGAATATTGCTACATACTCAGAGCTGAAATGCAAAACAGACCAACTGGAGGAATTAACCTTTCCACTGCCTGTTCTAACAGGACTGACAGAGGAAAGGCCCAGAATTAGCTATAGCTGCCGAAGGCCAGGCTATATACTCCCTCTGGTAAAACTCCAACCGTCCCGGCTTGGACTGCAGCAGGTATAACCCTTACCTTGCTGAGCAACACCTGTAAATTACATGAGCTGAAATGCAATAACTCCTATGCACTCCAGCTTGACAGAACTGACATACTCACTACTGCATGGACACAGATACATGGCAATACAGTGACTAACTAAACAGAATCATTTCTACTAAAGCAGTAATAGAACACATTAATAGTAATGAGCAGGCTTCCTGATCATTCTCCCAGTATCATTAGGTAGATATGGGAACTCATAGCCCATCTTTTTAAACCTATGAACTATTACTCGGGCTGCTCTACTAAATTTCACCAAGCTTCTGTCAGTAGCAGTACCCGGCAGCACCCAGAATATAGGACCTACCCATACAGGGGTCCCTTCTGCCTCCTCTATGACAGGAGACAAAACATTTTCAGATTGCATTGAACTTATCCCCTCATCATCACAATCCCCCCAATGCACAGACCCTTCCAATTGCATAACAGACATAAAATCATATTGTCCATAGGGAGCCACGGGGCTTCCAGGTGAAGAGGGCCTGGGGGTCAAGGGTCGCACCTTGGGACTGGTGTTGGCTGGGGAATGCGGGGCAGATGACTCAGGGACTGGGGCCTCCGGTGACAGGGGGCCAGCACCAAAGTCTCTAGGGGCACGTTCAGGGCACTCTCCCCGGGAGGAGCAATGGCACAGTCCTGGGTCAAGTTCAATTTGCCCCTCCCTATGCTCTTACATCAGCGGGCTTCAGCCAGCGCCTGGCCTGAAGGGCCTCCCGGGACTTCTTCCACTCCCTGCATGTCAGGAGGAAAGGATCAACCGGAAGGGTATTACTCACCGGAGTGGCCTGGATCTCTCTGGAGCTCACCCGGCCGGGCGACTCAGCGGCCATGTTAGCTCCCAGTGGTGGAGTAGCAATGGTAGTCGATGCAGTCATCAGGGGTGGTGCCGGCCGGCACTTCTCCTGCTGACGCCGCAGATACAGCTCCGCAGCTTTCTGGGCTTGATCCCAGCGGGGGTCTGTAGACAGGATATGCAGCTCACCGCCATGAGTAGCAGGGCAGTTCCCAGCTGCATCGGGTACGTGGGAGGCATTGGCCGATACCTCTGTGGTGTAGCACCCACGCTGGCAGTGTGGATCAGATGGAAGGCACCAGCAACAGTTACTGGAACTGACAGCTCCACAGCATACTCGGGTACGGTGGAGGTAATGGTAGAGACCTCAATGATGTCATCAGCCTCTGTGCTGCTGACAGGCTTCTCAGCACACAGGCCCAGTCTCTCATAGTGGAGCAAGCAAGGCAGCCTGGCAGACACAACCACCAGTGTTAGAAGTGGAAGTGCATCTGGCCCCTCACTTCCTGTTGCTCCGTGGAACACACTTAGCTCCTCCCCCTGGTAGATAAGATAGTCCAATCCAGAACAAGCAAAGTGGGAGGGGTTTGAACAGTTCCCGCACTTTCTTGCAAGCTGAAGAGCAGCACAAGCTTGCAAAATGCAGAAGTCCTTGCAGAACAGCACATGGCTTCCCTGGTAAGGCGGGAAACGCCATTTTGAGCACAAAGAGAGTCCATGCGGCCCCCAGAGGAGCTGGAGCCGCCATTTTGAGAGCACAAAATACATGACATCCCTGTAGGAGCAGGAAACGCCAGATTGAACATAGTCCAGCACAGTGGGGTCTCCGTTTGCATTCAGGAGCCACAAATACATTTCTGTCCCTGAAATCTTTGAGTATCACGCACCCTGGGGTAGCATCAGGGAACGCCTCGCACAGGGACGGCAGTAACTCTTACTGCTGGGTGCACAGGGACCTACAGACATTCTCCATGTAGTCCCTGCCCCCTTACCTCTCTCTTCGTCGTGGGATGCAGAAGGGTGGCCACACTTCCCTGGGGACGCCTCAGGTCAGTCGCCCCAACTGCAGTGCCATTAAGGGACCGCCAGCTCCCTGGTGAAGCCTCAGGGACCTGCCTCCCTTTTCTTCTTAGATGGGGTGCACAGGGGTCATAGGCGTAATCCCCAGAGTTCCCTGTCCCCCTCACTCTCCGCTGTGGGTACAGGAGGGTGGCCACACTTCCCTGGGGACGCCTCAGGTCAGTCGCCCCTGCTGCAGTGCCATTAATAGGCAGCCAGCTCCCTGGTGAAGCCTCAGGAACCGGCCCCTATTTTCTTCTTAGTAATGTAGATGGGTGCACAAAGGTCCCTATGCAATCATAGAGCAGCCTCTGTCCCCTTGACGTGCATGTAAAGACGTACGCTCCCTGGTGCATAGCCACCAGGAATAGTCCCACAGCAAGGTCTTCTTCATTAGGGTAACCCCCTCCCTGGGGAAGCTTCAAGGAGGGGTTCCCTCACGGCAGAGTCTATGGCTGCTGTTCTGTGCTGCATACAAAGTCTTTCTTTGAAACTGCTGCATGGTCCTCTGTTATTGAAAACCTGTCCTGTTGAAAAACCTGTCCTGTTGGAAAAACCTGTCCTGTCCTGGGGAGCAGTCCTCATATATCTCAGCAGCGCCTCCAATTGTAACCCTTCTATGGTACCCCACCCGACATGAGATTGGGGGGTACACTCCTTCTGGTCACTCTGAGTGGTCTGGGTGCTGTGACCTGCTGGTAAACAGGAGGGCTGAGGGCTCCGCGGTGTTGTGGGGAGAACCAGGACAGGGACAGGAGGTGGTGTGGGACAGGGTACCTTGCTCTCTCTGGGTGGTGCAGTGCCTCCAGCCAGTAGGGATCCCCTGGGGTCTCCAGAGGAGAGACCCCCACTGACACTCCATTCTCCTCACACCAGGAACAGTGATACACACACACAGCAGCTTCTTTCTGTGGTTCTTTATTCAGAGCAGCATACACAGCATACAGCAGAACATCATAGGCCTGATCTGGCTCTCTGCATTTCTGCTCATGGCAGCTTAACTTCCCCTCCCTCCTCACCCAGGTGGGGCAGGAGGGAGAGAACTCTTCTTGGCTTGCTCTCTCTCTGAAGACTAACTGAATTTGGGAATATGTCTCAATTTGAATATCCTCAGGGAGTGTTTCTAGCTTTGAATCATTACAACTCAAAGCTGGATACCGATTGGCTCACACACACATCAGGGGGTGTTCCAACCCATATCCACCCTTTGGATTAACACATTCAAATGTTGCTTAGGTCTGCCCCTGAATATTGCTACATACTCAGAGCTGAAATGCAAAACAGACCAACTGGAGGAATTAACCTTTCCACTGCCTGTTCTAACAGGACTGACAGAGGAAAGGCCCAGAATTAGCTATAGCTGCCGAAGGCCAGGCTATATGTATAAGAAAAGAAAACATTTGCTGACATACTGTAGTTCTCAAAGCAAGTGGCGGGTATTGTAAAGGCTAAGGAGAAAGCTGTTATTAAATATAGGCAGACACAGAAGAAGGAAGACAGAGAACATTATCAGGTTAGGCAGAATCAGCGCGCAGAAGAAAAAAATAGCTCAGTCAGGAGAGCCATCTTAAGAATTTTTGGGCTTCTGTGCTAAGTGTAAATTGATCGCCCCACACACGAAGGTCACATTTAAATACAAATACAGTATGTTTTTATTGAACAACATTCAAAACTTGTACAGAAACTCTTCAAATTTTACTACAACCACAAACATTTTATTTACAGTTAGGTCCGGAAATAATTGTACACTGATACAAGTTTTGTTAATTTGGCATTGTACCAATATAAATTCAAGTTACAGTTAAATAATGAATATGGACTTAAAGTGCAGTCTATCAGCTTTAATTTGAGGGTATTCACATCCAAATTGGAGGAAGGGTTTAGGAATTACATCTCTTTAATATGTAGCCCCCTCTTTTTCAAGGGACCAAAAGTAATTGAACAATTGACTCAAAGGTTGTTTCATGGACAGGTGTGGGCTATTCCTTCATTATTTCATCATCAATTAAGCAGGTAATGAAGCGGGCCTAGCCTGAATGGGCGGCACAGCACGTTACCGGGGGGGCTCGGCCTCCCCGATCCGGATTGGCCGCAAGGGCGGCCGGGGGAGGGTCTCACCTTTTAAGCCGGCAGCCAGGAGGGAGGTCCGGCCTCTTGCTCCCTGCTGGCCAAGGGCCTGCTGGGGGCATAAGGTCCCCAGTGGGGGGGAATTGCTTATACTGGGCAAGTTTTTTGCTTAGGATATAAGTATTCGCCAGACGGGGTGGCTGCACCAGCAATTGCGGGCATTGACGCAGGGATCCGGAAGCAACCAAGGAGGATCGAGCAGCCGGGAGAGCGCTCAAGCGGGTTTGGAGGCCACGTGCGCCGACGCATGGCCGTCATCAAGCAACGAAGGCGGTCCTAGCGGCGGAGCACGACATCCGGTCGGGTTGCTTACAGGGAAACGAAGGGTAAGTCAGTGGCGACTGGGGGGAAGGCCACAGCCTGGTCATAGGAGAGGCCGTGGGGAAGGGGACGCACCCTTTAGGACAAGCGAACAGAAGGTGGCGGTTGGTCTCAAAAAAAAAAAATACGTCCATTATAGTAATGCAAGGGCTAGTTACTGCTGAAAACAGCACTTAACGCATCGGTACTGATCTTTGAAGATCGCCGTTAGCACTTAACGAATCGGTAACTGGAGTTAACATAGCATTAAGTATTTAATGACATCTGAGGATCTACCTCTGTGTGGGGGACTCACTAAGCTTCATTAAGGGATTTCAAAGCTCAATCCTGCAGTTAACACCGGTTTGAGATCCGATACCCCTCATTGGAGCTGAGTGAATCCCAGCCTATGTATCAAGGCACTTTTGTAGCAAAATGCACGAAAAATCCTTACTTCCATCTCGGACTTCTTTGTATCAATCAATCTAGGTTGCTCGAATTTCAAACCATGGGCATCAACTAGCAATTAGAGGAGTGTCAATGAGAGATAGGAATAATTCACATATTACATACTGTATAATTCACACATTACAATGACATGTTAAATGGTGAGCCTTTGTGTGTCATTATTATCAATCTGCACAAATGGAAGGACATTGGTTAACCAGCTTGCTGAATGTGAAGAATATTAGAGACGAAAATGGTGCAAACCCAACATTTGTATCCAAATCAAACTAATGAAGTTACTTTGTTGGAATGGGGGACATTCCAATTTTTTTATAATATTTTTCTCTTCACATTTACTTATTCTGTTTTACTGCAATAAAAGCATTGCATGTGGTAATTAAACTCAAGGAAATACAGCATCTGGATATTCTGTCTTTCATTGCCTTATACTGTGTTTGATATGTGGGTTATTCAATGTTTGAATATGCACTACGGTAGGTGCTTACATTGTGGATGATAATGTGATACCTGGTGCAAACAGATGTGACAAACCGGACAATATTTACATCAACAATGACTCAACAAAGCAACCAAAAGAATGAGCGTTGCACAAGTGTAAAGGTGCAGTGTAACGTCAGGCCAAAGTGATCTACTGGCAGTTGCATGTTTAAAAGGCAGAGGGGCCTTTTCAGGTAGCTTTGGTAAGTGACTTATCTGCAGTTTTGAGCACCTTGATCGAGTTTGCCTGTGTAGCTATTCAGAGAGCTCTGTTAACATGCCAAACTGATGGATATGGCAGAGATGTTATGTATGTATGTATGTTTTTATTTATATAGTGCAAAACACTTGACAAGGTACAGGCCCACCCCTGCTGTTTAGTCTGCACACACTCACTCTGCTCACAACAGCTCCTTGCAACACTGCCTACCTCTGGCATCATGAACCTGCTATGTCTTCTAACTTTTTTCTTTCTCCTGGCCTCATGGAGATGTTACTCCCTCTATCCACTACAAACTCCTCCATCCTTGCCCACACCCAACATCACCATACACCCTGGACTACTCAAAAGCCTTGCACTATCTACTGAATGTTGGTGGAGAACTCTAAAAACCAGCACACCAACCACTGCTCACTCTAATGGAAAACACCACAAATTTACAACTTGCAAACAACTACCCAAATTTCTACTCATACTACTACTCTCTCTAGCAGGTGATATTGAAACTAACCCAGGTCCTCCAATTTCAGCTCTGTCCCATGCCCTTGAGAATTCCACCTTTAAATTCCAAAAAGGGCTATCTGCCGCCCATATAAACATCCGGAGCCTGCTGCCCAAACTGGATGAACTAAGGGCATGGTGCCTTATACATAAACCCAAAGCCATCGTTCTTACAGAAACATGGCTATCCTCTAAAACCCCTGATGCAAATATCGCCATTCAGGGATACTCCATTTTTAGGAGAGATAGGTCAAAGAGAGGAGGAGGGGTGTTATTTTATATTGCAGACACCTTACAATTTACACTGTTACATTGCCCACCAAGTCCACCCTCTTTTGAAACTCTAGTTGGCAAAATCTGCCTCCCCTTTTCTAAGCCCATCTTGCTTGCTGGCATCTACCGCCCCCCTAAAGCCCCTCTACAATCCTTGACTGATATCACCCAATTTCTTGCCTCCATTTCCTCTCTGAATGAGAAGAGTGAGCTGCTAGTTCTAGGGGATTTCAACTTCAATTGGCTTGACCCTAAAAACCACAAAATCCAGATACAACTCAAGTCACTTAACCTATCGCAACTCATTTCCCAACCCACACGAATAAACCTGAAGTCGCATAACCATTCCTTGCTAGACTGGATTCTCTCCTCAAACCCCAGCAGAATCCAATCCTCTGGCATCCTTCCTGATATTTTCAGTGACCATGCAATAGTGTACTGTGTAAGGAAAATTAAACCGCCCCATTCAAGCCCTAAAGTTCTCCTCACTAGAACATTTAAAAACTTTAACCCACAGCAGTTTCTGGATGACCTTACCAACTGCCCATGGCACAGAATCGATTTAATTCCCGACCCTGACTCTGCGCTCGACTATTTCCAATCCGAGTTCTTAAAACTCTGCGATACCCATGCTCCACTATGCAAAATAAGGGTACGGGGGGCCCACCTTCCATGGGTTACACCTGACCTTATAGCACTCTACCAGTTCAGGGATGCCTTGTGGAAAAGCTACAAAGTAACTGGCACTACCAAGGATCTCAATCACTACAGATGCCTGCGAAACGTGTGCACAAGGCAAACAAGGTATGCAAAAGCACAATATTACTCTGACAATCTCCACCAAAATACATCAAACCCCGCTAACTTCTGGAAGGTTATCAACAATATATTCCAGCCTCCTAACCATCAACAACCAAGTAATATTACTAAGGGGGATATTACTCTGACAAACCCCACTGACATTGCAAATGCATTCAATGATTACTTTGTGGGGTGTGCCACTAACTTATTAGCGAAACGCAGCACAAACCCCAAACCTGAATCTCATCCTGGGAGTACCCCTATAGTCCCACCCCCTCCCAACACTGCCGACAATTTTCAATTTAGCCCAGTATCTGAAGAGGAGATTACACAAGCGCTCCCCAAACTAAAACTAAGCAGCCAATGTGGACCCGACTTACTACAATCTAGGTTCCTACGACTTGGTGCCCCAGCCATTGCCAAACCAATTGCGTCCATAGTCAACTCTATCCTGTCTGCAGGCCATATCCCTAAGACCTGGAAAACTGCCAGAGTTGTCCCAATCTTCAAAAGTGGGGACAAAAACACTGTCTCAAACTACAGGCCAATCTCACTTCTCCCAATTCTATCCAAAGTTATGGAAAAATGTGTCCACTCCCAATTAAGCGATTTCTACACCAAAACAAATTTCCCTAGCCAATTCCAGTCTGGGTTTCGTCCCAAACACTCCACCGTAACTACCCTGCTAAAAGTTTGCAATGAAATCCAGTGCGGAATGGAACGGGGACAACTCACTGGTGCAGTATTCCTAGATTTTGCAAAGGCTTTTGACACAGTTGATCATGTTATCCTGCTTAACAAACTCCAGAGCTCTGGAATAGGGAAACATGCTTTAAACTGGTTTCAGTCCTACCTATCAGGAAGATCCCAACATGTGTCCATCTCAGGCTCTAACTCCAACCCCCTGGATATCACCTGTGGTGTCCCGCAAGGCTCTGTTCTGGGGCCCCTACTCTTCTCAGTGTTCATTAATGATCTTCCCACAGCTTGTAAGGAAGCCTCAATACACATGTATGCAGATGACACAATCCTATATGCACACAGCCATAGCCTCTCTGACCTTCAACACATACTTCAGTCTGACTTTTTGAGACTCGAAAACTGGATTTCCCAAAACAAACTGTTTTTAAACACTGACAAGACGGTAACAATGGTATTTGGGACCAAGACTAAATTTGTAAAGCTTCCAGTGACTGAGCTCCTGATTAGAACCAACGCTAAAACCACCCTAACACCTGTCACTAGTTTTAAATACCTGGGCTTATGGTTTGACTCCCACTTAACATTCAGGATGCACATTGATACCCTGACAACCAAGACCTATGCCAAACTAGGGGTACTTTACAGGAACAAATCCTCCCTAAGTCTCCTGGTCAGAAAGCGTATTGCACAGCAGATGCTAATGCCAATTATTGACTATGGAGAAATAGTATATGGCTAGGCTCCTCAAACCCACCTTAGCAAACTTGACACCCTCTACAATTCAATTTGTCGTTTTGTTCTCCAATGCAACTACAACACACATCACTGCGAAATGCTCAAAGAACTAGATTGGTCATCACTAGAGTCTAGGCGCAAAGTTCACCTTTCCTGTCTCACCCTCAAATACTTTCTGGGCAAGCTACCCAGCTACCTGAACAAGCTCCTCACCCCTACCACATGCAGTACCTATCACCTGAGATCAGACTCCAAAAGACTATTCATGGTCCCAAGACTCAACAAAGTATCCGGACATTCCTCCTTCTCCTTCCGTGCACCCCAAAACTGGAACAACCTACCAGAGACTCTCATATCCACCACCAGCTTAAGTTCTTTCAAATCTAAGGCTGTCTCACACTTTAATCTGGTCTGTAACTGTTTCATACGCTCATAATATATATTTTCTTTAACTGTGCATGCAATGTCTTGTATATAATGTATACCCTGTTCATTTATGTAACTGTATTTGTAACCATGTATTATTTTGTTTTACTCTGTGCCCAGGACATACTTGAAAACGAGAGGTAACTCTCAATGTATTACTTCCTGGTAAAATATTTTTATAAATAAATAAAATAAATAAATAATGTACATAGCGCTTCACAGCAGCAATACACGTGACAATCATACAAATAACAGATAATATGAATAAAAGATCATGGGAACAAGTGCTTCAGACATAAAAGTAGCATTTAGGAAAAAGAGTCCTGCTCCGAAGAGCTTCAACCCTACCTGAATAGGCCCCAAAATATACAGTACTGTATGTGGAGACGCCCCGTGGAGGAAAGGAACACGGTGCACAGCCGTGCGAACAAATTGAAGCTTCAATTTGTTCGCACGGCTGTGCACCGCGTTCCTCCCCTCCACGGGGCGTCTCCACATATCTGCTTCTCTCGGTCGCACGCCGGGTTGCTGGAGCAACCTCATCAGCTGATTTTCATCACACCGCCGGTCACAGACCGCCCTCACGACGGACGAGTCGTTCGAGGGTTGGCGGCATCTTAAACAGAGATATCCACGGGCACGGCACAGACGGCTATACCTGGGTGAGTCCTTCCTAACTTTATAGTGCTCCTGGGGAGCCAAGTTGAGGTTTAAGACTGTTCCTACCAGGTTAGCCTTGGCCCGAGACCCACATTATATTCCCTCAAATCAACGGGTTATGATCCAGCAATCTATACACCTCTAGAGCACCTAATTGGTTCACTTAGGTGTACCTGTTCTTCATATACAGTACTGTAGGTGATGAACATTTAAAAAAATCAAGTATCAGTGGTTTAAAATATATTTCTAATTTCTCAGTGACCCTTTCATCAATTTATTGCCCTATTAATTTATCCTTTGCAATGAATTCTTTACCTGTCATGTCTTAGATTCTTATCGTGATTGTTTTTACATCTGTGTTAAGATCATGGTATCTCTGTAAATCAGTATCACTGACTAGAAAAGAAAGAGAGAGAACTCTCGAAATCTTGTCTTCTAATATCTATTGTTAGTCCAAATAAAAAAGTGGTCACCTAATACTGAAGTACAAAATATATTTGAATACTTTTCATGTATCATTTGTCTAAAATCTTTTATTGATAAGGTTTTGCTATGCAATCATCAGTCAAACAGATAAACATGAAGGACAATAAGTATGAATACCATAGGGGCTTGAGAAAAGAATAACATATTAACATGACATCATTACATTTCTACTTCAAGGGTGATTGAATCATTCTAAAAAAAAAAAAAAGTCCATTGTTTAATTGCTCTTTGGGAATGGTAAGTGATGAATGCGCTCCAGTGCTGGATCCATGTAATTCAAATAATGCAGATAGGTGTTGGGATTGGGACTAGTGAGATATATATAAAGATGTAAAGTCCCATAGGAGACCCAATATCCCTAGATATGGGGTAGATAGCAATGTCCCCTGCCAAATCTTCATAGGGTTGGTCCCTGCACTCACAGCATGTAACAATGCACAAATAAAGAGAATGATACTCACATATATGCCCCAATCCAATTGTCCTGGTTGGCGTGCAGCCAAGTGCTTTAGGTAACGAGGAGAAAGAAAAACTGGTGCACAGCCAAAGGAGTGGGTCACCAACAGATTGAATGAAAAAATAATCTTTTATTGGTCCATATTAAAAACGGAGGTAGACACCCTCCTACGCATTTCGTGTATCAAAATACACTTTATTGCTCTTTGACCTGCAATGTTGGATTTCCCCTTTCTTACACATTTAATGAAATGATTATCTCTATCAGTGTTTCAAAAAATATACATATGTGCCACATACTGGACACTAAAAATCCCTTCATAGATGCAGTGTCAGCTTCCAAATGAAAGCTATATTTCAAGAAAATATATCAAAGCACCTACAGTATATATATATATATATATATATATATATATATATATATATATATATATATATATATATATCCATGTGAAGAGATGAAGGCACTCACAACCGTTAGCAGCGGATCGAGGGCGGGGTGCTCGCGGAAACACAACCGGAGGTTGTGTATAGCCACGAATAGATGCAGCAAGCACATCCTTGAAAGAAAGTGCAAAATAATGTAATAATCACATCAGTAACATCAACGTTTCGGGTCTCCCCTGGGACCATTCACAAGATTGATACATAATAAATATCCCAGGGGCATAATGTTCATTCCAGGGGCACTTTTGCTTTCTACATTTTGAGTCGAAAAATCATTTTCTGTGTCATTAGCCGTTTCCTTTTTCTCTGCATTGACTGTTGACTGAAGATTTTTTTAATACAGATGTCCAAACAATCGGTACTATTTCCACTCATATTTTATTTCTCAGACAGTACTGCATTATACAGATGTAATGTGTCAAGTTCCCACTTACCCGTGTGCCCGTGTGGGTGAAAAGGGTGAACAACAACCATCTCAGTCCTGGGTGATTTCTAACTCACCTCCCCGCAGGGCACTAAAATTGAACACTCACACCCCAAAACTATCACACTACACTCCAATTATGCTTTCACTATCAGGATTAATTTAAGGGCTTACACCTCAGGAGTCTTCTGTCCCCACACCCCTTATACTAGAAATATATGTAATTAAAACAAAACCCAATTTCGCAAGACGCGGTCAATCTCTTCAAAAGGTTCAATTAGAGCTCAGAGACATTACTTATTACATTTTAGATTGTATATTACAAAAGTCCTACAGGGCTTATTACAGAAAAAAAAATATTACAAAAACATACAGCACATAGATGCCGACAGCTTACAAAATAAAAAGGAATAAAACAGAAAGGGAAATACATTACAATCGGGTGATATTAGACCCTTTAAGAGGCCATGAAGTAGGAAATATGAGAATCCCCATGTTACCAGGTATTACAGACTTCTGGGTGAATTCTGTGACAAAAAAACACCTGCCTTTGTGGATGTGTCTTTTCCCATTCACCACTCTCTTCCCTGTCACAGTTTTAAATTGGGCTCCACTTAAAAAATGTTTTTATTTAATGTCAATTTAATCTGAGAGTATAATATACCCCATAATTCTCTCCTTGTAACCTCCAGAGTAATAATACCCACAACTTCGTATACACAATAGTCTGACAAATAAATAGACCACTGGTGGCAGTTTCACTTTAAACTTTGAGTAGGAAACTAATTATCTGATATTTGTAAGACAGATATCTTCTCGCATTTTCTATGATTACTACTGTGTACCTTCGCCCTTTTCAGATTTATACCTGATATTATAGGCTAAAGATATAAAATTCCGGGCATTATTGCAATCCCTGCTCTCTGATTGGATAATGCCCGGAATTTTAACC
Source organism: Ascaphus truei (assembly GCF_040206685.1). Classification (NCBI taxonomy): domain Eukaryota; kingdom Metazoa; phylum Chordata; class Amphibia; order Anura; family Ascaphidae; genus Ascaphus; species Ascaphus truei. Next base: position 27,444,470 of record NC_134486.1, read on the forward strand.
AATCAGTAATGTCCCGGAAATTTTGGCACCCTGCCAAGTTTTTCAGCCAATCAGCTTTCAGGTCTCATTCACAAAGAGTGAGATTAGCTCTCAGACAGGGGAGGCGATTGGACAGGAGGCACCCGCAAGGCACTGACTCCTCCCCCACCCTGCCTGCAAAGAGCTCTGCACAGGAGAGTGAGAGGAAAGGTGTGTGTGTCTGTTGTGTGTTTTTTGGGTATAGAGGGGGCAGCAGAGTCTGTTTTGTTGGTGTGTGTGTCTGCTGTGTGTGTTTTCTGGGTGGAGTAGGGGTGCAGTGTTTTGTTGGCGTGTGTCTGCAGTGTGTGGGTTTACAGGGGTCTGGAGTGAGTGGGTTTACAGGGGGGCTTCAGTGGGTGTAGAGAGGGGGCTGCTGGTGTGTGTTTTATGGATGTAGAGGTGGCAGAGTCTAGTTTGTGTGTGTGTCTCTGCAGTGTGTGTTTTGTGGGTGGAGGAGTTGTGCAGAGTGTTTTGTGTGCGTGTGTGTGTGTGTGTATGCATGTGTCTTAATGGTTTTATTGCCACTCAAATCCGGGATCCATGACATTCCATGTTAAACCCACAAGAAACAGAAAACATAATGCTTGACATTTCCTTCACCCCCACACCCCCCACAGATAACACAATATTACCCTTTATAATGCAGAATATCATAGAGTTGCTATAGGTTTATAGGTTTGAATGGCAGAGTTGGTGGAAAAATATCACTATATATCCCACAATAATGCACCTTTATTTAGTGAAACCTGAATGTAAACTTCCACACTGATTATACTGATCATATTAATATAATGCCAAGGACGTACTATATGCTAACAAAGCCCTAACTATAGGATTTAAAAAAATAATGAACAAACTAAATTACATTTTCTGTAATTCAACTTTAACCAGAAAAAAAGAATTCATGGTCCATAAATATTATTTATAAGCACATTGGGGAAACATAAACCACTGGGAAGAAAATGAACGACTAAATAAAAACCTTTTTGTAACACTATTATCAATCTAACCTTCATTCACAGAACCTTCCTCACTTTTATTTTTTTAATATCATTATTAGGGTATCAATACTTTCATTTAAGGAAGAATGAGCCATACTTTTAGAAGGGCAGGTATTGGACTAACATTTAAAAGTAACATGACTTGTATTATTATTATTATTATTATTATTATTAATATACAAGACATTAGATGTATCTTCAGCTATTGCCCACAATTGTTAAACACAATAGTTTCAAACATAAGCTGCTAGAGAATTTAAAATGATCCACTGTTAATACAATAAAGAGGGCGATGACCCAGTGTTCACTTAAAAAAACATACATGGGGGTATGATACTCCCTAACAATCTGGGTTAAATGTAAGTAATGTATTTAGTGCAAAAGCTGTGTTACAGTAGATAACTTTTACTGTGGTGTATATATAGATATACCCAGCCTAAAATCGTATCTGCTAATGGATTTATTGGACCTGCTAAAAAAAAAAACATCATTCGTCCTCTAAAACTATACCCACCAATCAGAAAATACCTTCAGTCACCTCTGACCCTTCCCCTGGTAACAGCCTGTCCAGGAAGCTATATATTACTTGACCTAGACACCAACCCTTGAAGGTTCCACTGCCCCATAGTCAACTCTTCTCAAGCTTGCTCATTGGCTCTCCTGCATTAAACGCTCCAGCAAACACTATTGAGTCTAGCTTGCACCAGTTTATGATCCACCTTCTATTGTTTTCCCTGTGTGGGGAATTGATAAGAGTGGGCCCCTGCTGTATGTTTAAACAGTGACAGATACATAGCAGGGGGAAAAAGAGAAGAGATTGAGGATAGGGACAGACAACAGATACCTGTACTGCATTTAAATATAATCCTTCCCATCCATTTTTACATAATAAATGGCATTGTAAACCATTAAGAAATGACTAATATTTATCGTTTGTAAAAGTAATCAGTAATCTCATGTGCGCATGCTTCCAAGTGGTGGAAAGGGAGCAAAATTAGTACTAGACAAGTGTGACATACACAGTGATGTGAAAAGGAAAGTACACCCTCTTTGAATTCCATGGTTTTATATATCAGGACATAATAACAATCATCTGCTCCTTAGCAGGTCTTAAAATTAGGTAAATACAACCTCAGATGAACAACAACACATGACATATAACACCGTGTCATGATTTTTTTAACAAAAATAAAGCCAAAATGGGGAAGCCATGTGTGAAAAACTAAGTACACCTTATGATTCAATAGCTTCTAGAACCACCTTTAGCAGCAATAACTTGAAGTAATCGTTTTCTGTATGACTTTGTTAGTCTCTCACATTGTTGTGGAGGAATTTTGGCCCACTCTACTTTACAACGTTGCTTCAGTTCATTGAGGTTTTTGGGCATTATGCGTTTATGCACAGCTCTCTTAAGGTCCACCACAGCATTTCAATCGGGTTGAGGTCTGGACTTTGACTGGGCCATTGCAACACCTTGATTCTTTTCTTTTTCAGCCATTCTGTTGTAGATTTGCTGGTGCGTGACCCAATTTCGGCCAAGCTTAGCTGTCGGACAGATGGCCACACATTTGCCTCTAGAATACTTTGGTATTAGGAGTTCAGGGTCGACTCAATGACTGCAAGGTTCCCAGGTCCCAATTCATCACCCCTCCACCACCGTGCTTGACAGTTGGTATGAGCTGTTTGTGCTGATATGCTGTGTTTGGTTTTCGACCAAACGTGGCGCTGTGCATTATGGCCAAACATCTCCACTTTGGTCTCGTCTGTCCAAAGGACATTGTTCCAGAAGTCTTGTGGTTTGTTCAGATGCAACTTTACAAACCTAAGCCGTGCTGCCATGTTCTTTTTAGAGAGAAGAGACTTTCTCCTGGCAACCCTTCCAAACAAACCATACTTGTTCAGTCTTTTTCTAATTGTACTGTCATGAACTTTAACATTTAACATGCTAACTGAGGCCTATAGAGTCTGAGATGTAACTCATGGGTATTTTGCAATTTCTCTGAGCATTGCACGGTCTGACCTTGGGGTGAATTTGTTGGGATGTCCACTCCCGGGAAAATTGGCAACTGTCTTGAATGTTTTCCACTTTTGAATAATCTTTCTCACTGTAGAAAGATAGACTTTAAATTGTTTGGAAATGGCCTTATAACCCTTCCCAGATTGATGGGCAGCAACAATTGCTTCTCTAAAATCATTGCTGATGTCTTTCCTCCTTGGCATTGTGTTAACACACACCTGAATGCTCCAGACCAGCAAACTGCTAAAACTTCGGCTTTTATAGAGGTGGTCACACTTGCTGATGATCAATTAATCAAGGGCATTTGATTAGCCGCACCTGTCTGCTACTTAGCATCTTAATTCGTATGGAAGCAGTAAGGGTGTACTTAGTTTTTCACACATAGCTTCTCCATTTTGGCTTTATTTTTGTTAAATAAATCATGACACGGTGTAATATGTCATGTGTTGTTGTTCATCTGAGGTTGTATTTACCTAATTTTTAGACCTGCTAAGGAACAGATGATTGTTATTATGTCATGATATGTAAAACCATGGAATTCAAAGAGGGTGTACTTTATTTTTCACATGACTGTAGTTAAGACGTCAATATGATTACTAAGTAGAAACTGTGAGTTTATCTAATTTCAATCTACAGTTAGTCATTTGTATGTATTATACCTTTACTGTACATAACACTGCCCATGTGTAAAAGCAATTTTATTTGATGTTAGACATGTCAATATTGCAAAGTATGATGTGAAAAAAATTGGCGGCGCCCCCTCTAACAATAATTAAAATGAATATGCCTAATGAACAAAACGTGATGATAAATTCACAGAAAGAAAGCCAAATGATATAATACTGGCCCAAATGTGTTTGTTGCTGCTCAACCACAAGTGGATCTTCCCGCGATCCTCGTGACACGATAGAGAACAGAATAAGGGAGGCGCAAGAAAAAGATAGAGATGCACAGTGATCAGCAACAATTTTGCACCAATGTGATCAAAAAGAGAGGAGCTATCTCAGGGTGATGAAGGTATATAAAAAAACATAATACTCATCACTGTGCACCTCTATCTTTTTCTTGCGCCCCCCTTATTCTGTTCTCTATCTATCATATCAATATTGCAGTCTACCGTAAGTCCCAGATATGCCACCTTCCATGGGGTACATTGGCACAGGTATTTATAGTTCAGTAGAAATTGTCTCTTGGGAATAGAGCAGGGAGTTATTGGGCTATGCTACGCTAGAAAGCTTTCTTTTGCTGTCTTGTTGTTAAACATAGGGGCATGGCATTAGATGTACAACCCAATACCTCATGTCTAGGTTAGATCAAAGAAGTATGACATGTGGCCCACTAACACACATAAATGCCCCATTAACTATTTTACTGTATGTGGCTCTTGTCACTCTTACAGCTTACTCACTAATCACCATTAACTCCCATTCAAGTTAAGTCAAGTTAGGGAGAACTATGTTCCACTTGAGAATGAACAACACAGGAGTCCAGAAAGCCAAGTACTGTACACAAAAATGCCCCCTTTACCACATCTTTCCATGTGAATTAACAATCCGACCAGTAGTCCGTGAGAATGTTATCAAATCCTTGTGATACATGTCCCAGCCATGTCAGTTTGCAGGTCCGAACTAGGAGACACTGGTCCATCAAATTTGCAAATAAATTGCAGTGTCCTTGAATAGTTAAATAGCCAATATGTAAAAAGATTACATGAACAAATCTGAGATAAACTGCTCTTTCAGGTACCTACAAATAATTACACAGCTGCTGAAGCACTGCACCATGTAAAATTATTCACTTGCTACTTACTACATATCTTTTTACAACTGTATCTATCTTTTAAAATGTGTTTTCTTGCACTTGCTCCCTGCTCTATTTATCACCTTCTCTTCTGTTTTCATGTGTGTTTTCCAGTGTTCTAGGGTTCTTCTTTATATTGCTGTCTTTGTCCTTAAGAAGGGCTGTTGGCAAAACACTGTCTACACAAATCCATTTCCTTCTTCCTGATCCTGACTTTAGTTCTGCTTCTTGCTGTAGTTAAAGCCTTTATACCCTTGGCATCAAACCAGCCCCGTGTTTTCTTGACCCCCTAGATATGAATCTTCCTCACATCTGTGCCATACGGCAATGGACTTAATTTGATCTCAATTTATTACCCCTTTTGCTCTCCCTTGTCATCTGCCCTGCCCTCTGAAATACCACTTTGCTTAACTTGAGGAGTGATGCTCGTTTATAATATGAAGAGTTTTGACCCTGCATAAAAAGACCAAGCACAAGACGAGATGTTTTATAACAAGAGTCTGGTATCACCCAGCAATCCCCAGCCAGGGTTATCTTGCAAAAGTCAAGTCAGATTGAGGAATAATTAGGAATACTGCACAATTATAGAATCTCTGTCCAAACAGCAGGGATAGAAAGGGATTTAAATGACAGCTACTGCATGTTGTCTGTTTTTGTGCTGTATGTGGTTTGCCACTTTACAAGGATTGCACACTTCTTTTTGTGTGTGTGTGTGTGTGTGTGTGTGTGTGTGTGTGTGTGTGTGTGTGTGTGTGTGTGTGTGTGTGTGTGTGTGTGTGTGTGTGTTTCAATCTTGCATTTCAATGTTAAAATGTAGCATTTGTAAAATGTACTACTATTTACATATGGGTTGTTGCTGTATTTTATTAGGCGCTATAATGGCAAATAGCTCAGGACATCTGGAGCACACATGCAGTTAGACAGCTTGGCAAAGCAAATCTATTCCCCAGTACTCTATGTCTGCTGCTTGAAAAAAGCCTCTACACGAGACATTATCTTCCTTGCTAATTAAACATGCAGAATCTGTTTTCTTGTTTAGACAATATCTTGAAGTCATGCTCCTATCTTCCAGCGGAAAGATGCCTTTGGGGATAGGATGCCTCTTGGCAGCCCTTCAATAACAGGATACTCCCATGAAACAACTCACAGTAACAAAGTGCACAGTGCTGAGATGTCTCCATTATCCTTCCTGTCTGTTCTTGATAATAGCTGGAAGAGCACATGTTCAATGTACTGCTTCTCAACAGAGTCCCACAGTGCAGGAAGCAATCTCCTCTTTTGTGGACAGTTTATATATCTGTGATATGCAGACAGTTTTTACAGATGTCCTGGCATGAATAAAGAGATGCCATGAAAAGTGGGCTTTTAATTGAGACATACAAACCTTCAGTTTAAACCTACAGTGCAGCGTGTGTGTTATTGTGGCGCTTATTGTACGTATACTGTATAGCTTGTTTTGTATGTGCTAAGCAAACCTTTGGGCCTGATGCACAAGATGCTGCCATGAGTTTAAAGCAGCAAACATGTGAAATCTTATACAGTATGTTTATTTTTTTATTAAATAAATCAGTTCTGTAGTATAAGATAATACTTATTACATTCAAAAAATCAACCAAACACAATTTTTTATGCGTTTTAACGCATACTTTGATTTCTATAGCAGGCTTTAGCCCACCTCCCACACAGTGTAAGTTGTTTGCCACACTTTCCTGTATGGGATAATTTGTTGAAAATGTTCCCAGCAGTTTGAGCTGTAAACTGTAACAATAGATAATGTTACCTTAGTAATACCAGGATACATTGTAGCTGCTGAGTTACACTGACTGAAGCAGCCATTATGTTAGTCACACAAGGAGGATTTTTACAGATTTATAACAGGAGCACCAAACGAGATCTAGCCTGTCTTGATTAACCTCTGACATTCCGGAGAGGAAGGAAACTACAGTACAAGTCATACTCAAATTGTAAGTTCATGAATATTAATTACAAAAACTTTCAAAAGGGAGTTAATTTGTATTAACACATTGTTATCTTCTTTGATTTTTTATCTGGACTATCTATAACAAACATACTTGGGTCAACGCGCCGGAGGATATTCTTTCTTCTCTGCTCACATTTGGAGGGACGTGGAACTCTCTCTTGGACTCTGGCAGCTGGACTTAAGTATATTTATATTGGACTCTTAACCTTCCTCCATTAACACTTTAAAGTTGTATTAACACTGTATTTTGTAATATATATTAGTAGTAGTAGTTTAGTGATTAGCGCTACTTTATTCTTTTTGTTTTTTTTCCAGCTGGGGTAAGAATGTAGGATTACAGTATACATTGTCGCATGCTTTACATATACAAATGTAGCCATGCATAACAATGTCAACAGTCATCTCTCCTGCTGGCAGCAAAACCTGGTAAGTTACAGGAATGCCAGCAGTAATCATGGAGGTTTGCCCTCACACCCTGGTGAGGTGCCATATGTATGGATGGGAGTGGCTACATGCTCTGAGTCCATGATTAGTGACATCAGAGATGTGCCTGCCTCCTGAGGTATAGAAGGCACTGCACTGCCTAAAGTTAGGACTCTGTGGTTGCTGCGGGTTGATGTTACAAGGTGAAGGTGAAGCAGCAAGTTCAAAGGTGCCCACTAGTGCAGTAACTAGTGGCACCATTCTATATCCAGCCAGAGAAGGCCAACTGTGTCCAGGGACCTGGCACAGGGGTGATCTCCCTGCGGGGAGAGGGAATCCCACTCCATTGGGAGGGCGTACCTTTTAAAGGGGATCACGGAGCAATGTGCGGCTGTAGCAATGACTGTGAGGGGCAGCTGGCCATTATCACCAAGCACAATAAAGATGGCTTGTTCAACGAGAACCCCATGGTGTGAGTCTGCAATTACTCTCCAGGGGCCCTCACCACCAAGAAGGAGCTCCTCATCAGGACCATCTACCTGCGGACGCATAGATCCTGATGAGGTGAAGGTGCTGCACATGATATAGGTAGGACTCGCACACACTACCTCAGCTGCCTGTCTGGCTTGACATCCCCGAATACCATCATGCGGGAGACTCAGAAGTCCTGTTGCCTACAGGTGCACCACCAGACACGAACATGTAATGAGGGCTGGATAGACCACAGGGGCCAATGTAAGATTGGGTGGGTCAGACCAGTGGGAATAGCCGTTACACAAATAAGAAAAGGGAGGGGAAAAAAAGGGAGGGAATTGTATTTTATTTATTTATAAAATGTTTTACCAGGAACTAATACATTGAGAGTCATCTCGTTGTCAAGTATGTCCTGGGCACAGAGTTATAAGGACAAATACATGGTGAAGTACTAGAAATAGAATGTAGTATTGCTTATACTAGGGGTTCTCAACTCCAGTCCTCAAGTCGCCCCCAACTGGTCAGATTTGAAGGATATCCCTGTTTTAGCACAAGTGGCTCAATCAGTGGCTCAGTCGAAGAGCCTGCTTCAGAATGTGTCTCACACTGATTAACCCACCTGTGCTGAAGCAGGGATATCTTCAACCTGACCCGTTGGGGGGGTCTTACGGACTGGAGCTGAGAACCCCCTGGTTTAAGGATTAGGAGGATTGCTGATGCAGATGGGGGGGGAAAGAGAAAAGTCTCAAACTGGTAATGAAGACATGCCGTGTTGGTTCAATGAGATATGTTACCAAATGCAAACAGAATCCTTCATTTATACTCAAACCACACTGCATATACAACATTGCTAATCTGACTAGCTTAGTGTTTTTGCTCTAAAACAGTAAATATTCATAATGAAACTAGGAATTGATTGTTTTCTGATCAATATCTTTAAGATGATTAGTGTGGATGATGGATACAGGTTTGCTAAAAACGATTGTGCTGATTTCATATTGTCTGAACTGTAAAATGTACCAATTTATTTTCTAAGACTGACACCATTTGGTAATTACATGGTCAGTCTCTCTTAGGACAAAGGTTATCCGAGGACAGTGACATATTTAATAAGGTCAAGTGAGCCTAATGGACACCTTTTTATATAAGTGCGTGTAAGTATTTTCTAAACGTTTTCGTTTTTCGTGGGAAACAAAAGCCTTGAGCAGTATTTACTTTGTATCTAATGCCTTATTGAGATACAGTAGGGATGTCAGTCCTAGAGGTGAATTGATGTTTTTGTTTTGTCTACTGTTTGTATAGTAATTACTAAGCCATCATCAGTCAGCAGATAAACATAAATAGTGGATATGCTTGAATTCCTGCAGCCCCGGAGAGAAAAAAAAAAGAATACATTCACGTTTCACCGGATGGAAATAAGTGAAACTGTTACTTTAAAGGTTATTGAATATTTAACAACAAATCCTTTTAGCCTGCTCTGAGGGACGCTTTATTCAATGAGGTGTTGTTACCACTTTGTCAGAGGGAGTCTATTGTAATATATTAAAAAGAGCAATTCATGCAATTTTTTTAAATGTATTATTTATAAATAAGATTGATGCAGGGGGTTTCTGGAGCTGAACCCCATTAATTTCAGCTCCGGGGACCCCGTGCTTCCCGAGATACTTACCCCCAAAGGGGGTTCTGGTATCTCTGCAAAGTTTAAAGCTCAACACGTCACGTGGGCCAATAGGAAGCTGAACCTGATGACATCGCGGCTTCCTATTGGCTCGTAGGGCACGGTAGCTTTGAAACTCCACCTTTAAGTGAACTCTGCTAGCTGAGCAGAGCGGCTACCGGCACCCCCTACGGAGGTCTGTATCTCTGGGAACAGGGGTGGCCCTGGAGCTGAAATTAATAGGGTTCAGCTCCGGAGACCCTCTGCTTCCATCTTATGTCAAAAATAAAAAAATGCAAAAACAATCGCATGCTTAGATTGCCTATTTCAGTGCATGCAAATGTTCACCTAATGAAAACAGAGTTCCACTGGAGAAAGCGGAGATAGTGACGAGGGCCGAGGAAAAGGAGCGCATTCTAGGGTATCATTCTAGTTTGAATTCTAGTTGCTCTACTGGTTCTGAAGAAGTGTACATGTGTAGCAGGTTGTGATGTCTTTGACTAAAAGCCATTTGAGGTTTGAAAAGCTCTGTACACAACAATTTTACCTATGAGAAATTCTTATGGTGATTCACAAAAGGTTTCACAACCTACAATGAATAGGTTGTAAGATGGAATGGGTTAACCATAGGGTGTGAATGGGAGGGCTGAAGGTGAATTGTATACAGTATGTTCGATTTCTACTATTTTCCCCCCGCGTTTAGGGTACAATATGGGTGTAAGTCTTGGTTTCTCATCCGTGTGCTCCTTGGGCAACAGATTTGCATTGAAGCAGTTCCGGGGTTGTCCACCCAGATTATCACTGCGGAAAACACCAAAAGGAGAGCTCTTTTGTGGTGCAAAATGCAATCCTAATGGTCAATTGGTTTGGATATATACAGTATGTATACAGTATATAGGTCTAAACTTCAAAATGAAATGTAGTATAATACATGTTAACACATACCAACATGTCCCATATTAGGTGCACATTTCCAAGCTGGATGTATCGAACCATGTTTTGTTTTTTGTTTTTTTTCCCATAACATTAAACTAAGAAATTCCCAATTTTATAGATACAAAATATATTCTTTTCTTTAAGAGCACGCCTCATGATACAAGAGTGATCAATATTGATTGTTTCACACAAGAAACTTCTGCAGATTTGTGATGTTTCTCCAACTTGTATTTACAAAACATCTTTCCTCAGCACTCATCTATAATGTATGTGTGGTGTTCCATGCCATGCAATGCTTAAATTTGAAGTTTCAGTGTGATATAGTATTGTTTTGCGAATGTAATTTCCTTACGAGTTTATTCAGTGGCAGAATGTAGTCTCTTTACTGTTTCTTCCATTGCAGTATTTTATTATCTTTTGTTTAGAACTGCAAAAGAAATGGTTCTCTGAAGTAATGGTAATAAAAACATAGAACTCATTCCCAACAGAAACAGCAGTGACAAATATAAAATCCAGGTCTAAAAAGAGCGTGTATATTTTCTTGAAGTGGATTCTTCATCTTCCTGTGGATATTCATTTATTCAGTTAAGCATCTGGGTTCTCAACTCCATGCTTTAATAGTCAGGGTTTTGGCTATTATAGAAATACATACTGGACACCCATCAAGCTCCTATTGAACCCCCAAAATAACCACAACATATATATAAGCATATGAGTGTCACAGAGGAGTGCTACTGAGCATGGCAATATATATTTAAAATCAGAGACAGAACATAAAACACAGACAGAGCTCAGTTTTTAGCACATCCAGTGAACCTCATACACGGTACTGTGCCTAAATATATATGTATAAATATCGAATAAAATGGTCTTTTAGTTTTTGCCAAAAATGTTAAACTAAAAGACCATTTTACTCAATATTTATACATATATATTTAGGCACTGTACCGTGTATGAGTTTCACTGGATGTGGTAAAAACTGAGCTCTGTCTGTGTTTTATGTTCTCTCTCTGATTTTAAATATATATTGCCATGCTCAGTAGCACTCCTCTGTGACACTCATATGTTTATATATATGTTGTGGTTATTTTGGGGGTTCAATAGGAGCTTGTTGGGTGTCCAGTATGTTTTACAATTGTTGTTCAGCTAGTCTTGGCTGATTGGAGGGTGGCAACCTCCTACCTAATTGTAGCTCACCCCCTCCCACATTTAAATGGTTAAGGGCTCACTCCATAGCATCTTCCACTCAGGGGAACTTGCTGGCTTGCAGTATGGTTGTGACAACTCTAATATAGAGTGCTTTTCCTGGTAATGTACAGGTTATTAAAAGCTTCAATCAGACTTAGAACTTTGCAACTAATATTGACAGATTTACTATAAATCATTCTTCCTGTTACTACACAGGTTATTAAGAATTTATATTAGCGTTAGGGACCCCTGAATTGTGGTCTGCCGTGCAGTTGGCTCAGGGGCTTACAACAATTTTGGCCAAAAATGTTAAACTAAAAGACCATTTTACTCGATATTTATACATATATATTTAGGCACTGTACCGTGTATGAGTTTCACTGGATGTGCTAAAAACTGAGCTCTGTCTGTGTTTTATGTTCTGTCTCTGATTTTAAATATTATAGAAATACAGCACATTTATGAAAAGAGGGAAGAAATACAATGTACAGTACCCTACAAATATTTGATACTATGGTATGTTTTAGATAAGAAAGGAAAATCCTTTAAACTAAATGTGGCCATAACAATCTCAGGGCCCCCCCTCCCAGACAGAAAACATTCAGGGGTAAGAGTAGTTCTATATACTGGGGTTTATAAGAGGAAAGTCTTCTTGGGAGGAGTCATGAACAATTTGCCAGGAACGCATCTGGGGATAGGTCCTCTACTTGGGTGATCCACGCCTGGGAACTACCTGCACCCACAACGTGAGTCCATCAATGAAAACATGGGCATCAAGTAAACTATTGAGCTGGAAAGGATTTAAAAGAAGAGCTAACCCCCTGCCATCTATATCAAAGGGAAGTCATGCCAGCCTTAGAGCAGGTCTGTGCATCTATTCCCCTAAAAACTATTGCCCCTGTTAAAACTAACCCATGATTGATCGGATAGGAGTAATGATAACCGTATCCTTGCAGTTGCTGTTATTTAACAAAGGATTATATTTAGGTAAATTCCACATCTCCGGCAACCTTTCCTGACACCTGCCCCTGCCCATCTCACTCTGAAGCTGGCAGCCTGCGTAGGGACCACCTGCCAGAGCTCCGAAAGTAGAGGCTTCCCAGGACCTGTAGCACAGTGGGTAGTTACTGCAACCCACATTCTATCCCTCCCCACTGGCTTCAGAAAGATAACAATACGTTGGATCGTCAGCAATTTTTATTTCAATACATGTTTACTGATGGTCGTTTTCTACGTGTTTATTTAAAAAGGAAGTGTGGATCTATATGCTGCATTTATGTAGCACTTTGCCAGTGACAGTGAAATAAATGCAATGCAAGGGGAGAAGAATAATGAGTCTGTTCACTGCCAGAGGGACCTGTACATATTTCAAAGCAATGCAACGGCCTCTCTGGGAGCACAGTTATTATTATGGTTTGTCTTTTTCATGCGAGTGACTTGAAAGACTACCTACTTTTTAATATGAACAAATACTTTATATCTGCTATGTGAAAGTGCCGTACATGTGCTGTGCAGTATGCCAGTTTGCAAGTAATTTGCGAATGTTTTGAAGTCAGACTTCTAGGCATATGTATCCAGATGCGAATTACCGCACTGTAATCGTGACACAACACTGGAGCAAATATTTTCATCCGGGCCGGAATGCGCCAGCAGAAGACGTATGGAGCTTGTTAATCTTGTTTCTTAGATTAGGGGTAGAGGATAATGAGTCACGACCCCTCACTCACTCCATGCAAAGTGAGAGGAAAACGACATCAGCTACAGGTGCAAACTTTGATACATCTAATTATCATTTCCTTCCATTATAACTTCTCAAAATGCTTAGTCGTGCAGGTGGAGCAGCATTTTGCAAAGTCCCTTGATACGTTGACACAAAGTCAAAATGACACCGTTTGCACCTGTTGTTATAACAATGGCACCGTTTGCTGCTTTTACATTTGCCGTTCTCCGAAAATTTGATTACGGTGATATTTTGCATTGACTCCGCTGTAAATACTGCTAGCAATACAAATAAGCGACCGTTGATTTAGGCCGGTATCGGCCATTAAATCAGTGCTCATAACAGGTCGTTCTTAAAATCGTTAAGGGACTGTGTTTGTCCCTGAGGTTAATGCATATCCACAATGCTATTTACATGAAAAACAACGGCCACTGTGTATCTCATCAGCATGGGCTTACCGCTACTGTACAGGCATGTTTAAGGACACTCACTTTAAGTACACTCGTGAGTAAGGACATATTTTCAATAGCTCCTTGCGAGTACGGACACATATTCTGCCCTACAGACCGCCGCAGTAGTGACAACGCTGATTCCCCTCACCCAATAGGCAAACGGCAGCTCGTGCATGCGCCTGTCAGCACGTCCTGAACAGCAATACCGGCTCCCTACCTGTACCGAAGCATCGATAAGTGGAAAAAAGGTAGTGCTTCACTGTAAGTACATTTTTGCTTTACATACATACTCTGGACCCATTGCGTACGTTAATGCGGGGTATGCCTGTATGCTAAGTTAGTACTATACGGCGTTAACCTTAAATAACATGGCTGCCATTAAATATGTCTTACCTAAAGGTGGCATTACATCAATGTATGGGGGAGGGGAGGAGTAGAAGTGGGGGCGGGGGGAGAAGTAGAGGTGTAAGTGGGGGAAGAAGTAGATCCATGTGGGGGAGAAGTAGAGGTGTGAGGGGGTGTAGTGGAGGTGTGTGGGAATAGAGGGGGAGAAGTAGATGTGTGAAAGGGAGACTTAGAAGTGTGAGAGTACAGAGAGAGGTGTGAGAGTACAGAGAGAGGTGCGAGGGGGAAGAGAGGTGCGAGGGGGAAGAGAGAGGGAGGTGCGAGGGGGAAGAGAGGGAGGTGCGAGGGGGAAGAGAGAGAGGTGCGAGGGGGAAGAGAGATGGAGGTGCGAGGGGGAAGAGAGATGGAGGTGCGAGGGGGAAGAGAGAGAGGTGCGAGGGGGAAGAGAGAGAGGTGCGAGGGGGAAGAGAGAGGGAGGTGTGAGGGGAGAGAGAGGGAGGTGTGAGGGGGCAGAGAGAGGTGCGAGGAGGCAGAGAGAGGTATGTGGGGGAAGAGAGAAGTGCGAGGGGGCAGAGAGAGGTGCGAGGGGGCAGAGAGAGGTGTGAGGAGGCATAGGGAAAGGGAGAGGAGGTGCAATGGGGCAAAGAGAGAGGTGTGAGGGGCAGAGAGAGGAGCAAGGATGCAGAGAGAGGTGCGAGGGGGCAGTGAGAGGTGCGAGGGGGCACAGAGAGGTGCGAGGGGGCAAAGATAGAGATGTGAGGAGGCTTAGGGAAAGGGAGAAATGCAAGGGGGCAAAGAAAGAGGTGCGAGTGGGCAGAGACAGGTGCGAGGGGGTAGAGAGGTGTGAGGGGGCAGAGAGAGTTGCGAGGGGGCAGAGACTGGTGCGAGGGGGCAGTGAGAGAGGTGCTAGGGGGCAGAGAGAGGTGTGGGGGCAGAGAGAGGTGCGAGGTGCAGAGAGAGAGGTGCAAGAGGGCAGAGAGAGGTATGAGGGGCAGAGAGAGGTGTAAGGGGGCAGGGAGAGGTGCGGGGGTGCAGAGAGTGGTGCGAGGTGGCAGTGAGAGAGGTGCTAGGGGGCAGAGAGAGGTGTGAGGGGCAGAGAGAGGTGCGAGGTGCAGAGAAAGAGGTGCAAGGGGGCAGAAAGAGGTGTGAGGGGCAGAGAGAGGTGTGAGGGGGCAGAGAAAGGTGCGGGGGGCAGAGAGTGGTGCGAGGGGGGCAGTGAGAGAGGTGCTAGGGGGCAGAGAGGTGTGAGGGGCAGAGAGAGGTGTGAGGTGCAGAGAGAGAGGTGAGAGGGGCAGAGAGAGATGTGAGGGGGCAGGGAGAGGTGCTGGGGGGCATAGAGAGAGGTGCGACGGGGCACAGAGAGGTGTGAGGGGGCAGAGAGAGGTGTGAGGGGGCAGAGAGAGGTGTGAGGGGCACAGAGAGGTGTGAGGGGCAGAGAGAGGTGTGAGAGGCAGAGAGAGGTGCGAGGGGGCAGAGAATGAGGTGCAAGGGGGCAGAAAGAGGTGTGAGGGGCAGAGAGAGGTGTGAGGGGGCAGAAAGTGGTGCGAGGGGGCAGTGAGAGAGGTGCTAGGGGGCAGAGAGAGGTGTGAGGGGTAGAGAGAGGTGCGAGGTGCAGAGAAAGAGGTGCAAGGGGGCAGAAAGAGGTGTGAGGGGCAGAGAGAGGTGTGAGGGGGCAGGGAGAGGTGCGGGGGGGCAGAGAGTGGTGCGAGGGGGGCAGTGAGAGAGGTGCTAGGGGGCAGAGAGGTGTGAGGGGCAGAGAGAGGTGTGAGGTGCAGAGAGAGAGAGGTGAGAGGGGCAGAGAGAGATGTGAGGGGGCAGGGTGAGGTGCGGGGGGGCAGAGAGAGAGGTGCGAGGAGGCACAGAGAGGTGTGAGGGGGCAGAGAGTAGTGTGAGGGGGCAGAGAGAGGTATGAGGGGCACAGAGAGGTGTGAGGGGCAGAGAGAGGTGTGAGGGGCAGAGAGAGGTGCGAGGGGCAGAGAGAGGTGCGAGGGGGCAGAGTGAGAGGTGCGAGGGGGCAGAGAGAGAGGTGCGAGGGGCAGAGAGAGAGGTGCGATGGGGCAAAGACAGGTGCGAGGGGGCAGAGAGAGAGGTGCTTGGGGGCAGAGAGAAAGGGAGAGGTGCAAGGGTGCAGAGAGAGGTGTAAGAGGGAAGAGAGGTGCAAGGGTGCAGAGAGAGAGGTGGAAGAGGGAAGAGAGGTGCAAGGGTGCAGAGAGAGAGAGGTGTAAGGGGGCAGGAGAGGTGCGAGGGGGCAAAGAGAGAGGTGTGAGGAGGCATAGTGAAAGGGAAAGGTGCAATGGGGAAGAGAGGTGCGAGGGTGCAGAGAGAGAGAGAGGTGTGAGGGGGCTGAGAGAGGCGAGGGGGCAGAGAGAGAGGTGCAAGGGTGCAGAGAGAGAGGTGTGAGGGGGAGAGAGAGAGGTGCAAGGGGAAAGAGAGGTGCGAGGGTGCAGAGAGAGGTACGAGGGGGCAGAGAGAGGTGCGAGGGTGCAGAGAGAGAGGTGTGAGGAGGCATAGGGAAAGGGAGAAGTGCAAGGGGGAAGAGAGAGGTGCAAGGGGGCAGAGAGAGGTGTGAGGAGGCATAGGGAAAGGGTGAAGTGCAAGGGGGCAAAGAGAGAGGTGCAAGGGGGAAGAGAGAGGTGTAAGGGTGCAGAGAGAGAGCTGTGAGGGGGAGAGAGAGAAGTGCAAGGGGGCAGAGAGAGGTGTGAGGAAGCATCGGGAAAAGGAGGGGTGCAAGGGGGAAGAGACAGAGAGAGGTGCGAGGGGGCAGAGAGAGAGAGGTGTGAGGGGGCAGAGAGAGGGAACTGTGAAGGGGAAGGGAGGTGGGGAGATGGGTGGGGATGAGCAGGGAGAGCTGGGGTGAGAGGTGAAAGAGAGAGAGAGTTTGATTATGACCTGCAGTAGGAATTTGGTGAGCACAATCCATTTGTGTTCTGCAAAAACATACATTAGTTTTATTTCACTATTTCATATGTAATACAAATATATATATATACACAAAAAAAAATATATATATATATATATATATATATATATATATATATATATATATAAATCTATTCGCAGCCAGCACACACATAAACATTAGGAAATCCAGATGCTTGTCCCATAGAAAATCATAAAAGATGTATATTACCAGATGATGGTCCAGTAAGGAGAGAAAGCACACACGGGTAGAAATCCAAAAGTGTATTAAAACACTTTTGCATTTCTACCCGTGTGTGCTGTCTCTCCTTCCTGGACCATCATCTGGTAATATACATCATATTATATATATATATATATATATATGTATATATATATATATATATATATATATATATATATATATATATATATATATATATATATTCTACGAGCCTAATAAAATGAATGCTTGTGTGCAATAATAAAAACAAATGTTTCTTTTTTTCCTATTTGTGCTATACTATACTTTGAACTACAATTGTTTTGGAAGCTATGGAAGCTATTACAATAATAAAAAGAGTAAAGTAATTTCCATCTTATAGATGAGAATTTTATAGAAACTGTATGACTGATAATTACCAACATATTCTGAAATGCCTCTTACAAATTACCGAGCAGACACAAGCATGTTTACATTTGTAATTATCTCTAACTTTTCTTTAACCTTTTCGGTATATTTCGTGCTCGCTAGTATCATGTTTATTTTGGTTACTCAGACAAAAGACTACAATATTCTATTCTCTAGGAAGAATTTCTAAATCTATTGATTCTAGCCTTATTTTGTACACATGACCAATATTTTAGCAATATTATAGTTGTTTTCTTTAGTTCCATTTTTTATATATTATATTAAATAGAAGCAGGCGAGTTAGTCCAGTCGCGATAGTGCAAAGTAAATGATAATACTTCGGTATTAGGTGATACCTTTTTTATTTGGACTAAGAATGGATATTTTTGGACAAGCTTTCGAGAGCTCAGGTCAATTATATATTGTGCACTGATGTAACAGATTTTTTTTTTATTCTTACTGTACAATTAGAAATGAACAATTTACTAAAATAATTATGTAAAAACAATCCAATCGTTGACTTGTGAACACAATACAAAGATACAGATGTCACTTGTTGAATACAAAATGACAGATATTCACTGCATGTAGTTTTCGGAGATAAAGGGAATTATTTTCTGAATATATGCTGTGTTCATGGGTTGTTGTTTGATTTCGAAAAGCCTACATGAACTGGGTGTCTCCGTAGCAGGACTGTGAACAAGATACTTGATTACGCCAATAAATGACTCCATTCCTTCACATCCACTTGGGAATGAAAAATGTCTGTGCGCAAGCAACAGATTGGTTTAATGGGCAGGAAGAACACAGTAGAGAACTGTATCTCTTTAACCAAGTATCCCAGTCACGTGACTTCTAAACTGGTTAACAAGGATTACTGCTTTAGCAAAAAAATATAGTAATGTGATTAGCATATGACATATTTAAAAAAAAATGATGAAATTTTATTTATTTCCACATCAAATATTTGACCAGGAATGATACCCTGAGATGTAAATCACATTTTTTTTAATTGTGGGATACAAAAGAAACTGGAGTTGCATATTATTGCATTAAGATAACAAACATGATACTGTTTGCTACATATGTATATTTGATACCTTTCCCCATCAGATCCCCTATTTCTGTACTGTACTATCCACCCACACCCAACACTTATACGGATGCCCCCTTAACTTACATTCCTGCCCATTAGGTCAGTTTAACTTCTTCTTTTTCAGCAGAAAGTTATACTAATCTGAATCATGTTGCGGAAATACCCATACATACTTAACAGCTTCAGTGCCAGGAAAGTATTGAATCATTTAATAATAATGTTTTTTCTTGTATAGCGCTGACAGAGAATGCAGCGCTGAACATATCCTTTTTTGCCGGCCAGGTCCCTGTTCTAAAGAGCTTACCATCTATTTTTTGGTGTCTGATAACAAGACTTGCCGACGGTCACAAGGAGCTGACACTGGGATTTAAACCAGGCTCCCCTGCTTCAAACGCAAGTTAGTCAGTGTCTTTATTGACTGAGCCGCTGCTTCAGCTCAGCTTCTGAAGATGTTAAGGAAGAATTAGATATAATGTTTGTGCATGAAAATTGGAGTCTCCTGGTTACAATTTGCATCTAACATTAAATTGCATTGCAAATAAAGGTCAATTGGGACAGTGATTTGTTGTATCGGGGTCAGAGGGGGTTTAACACGGAGTAGAATGTAGCGTGACAAAACCAACATTGTCATTCTAATTATTTAAATGGGGTTTTGAAAATATGCAATATTCACGAATAAGCACAAAAGAGTGTTTTGACAAATATGTTCAAAGGAATGATTGGAAATTAATTCCTAATGCCATATCTGTTACCGCATCATCACTGGCACTGGCATATGTTTCTCCCTATCCCATGTGTAATAACATCAATGTGAAGCAAACCAAATAACACGCACCATATCAAACCACATTTAAGCTGTCGAGAAGAAATGTTTCTTTAATCCAGAGCCCAGAGGAAGCAGAGATTTAAAGTTCTGAAAATAGGAGATATGAAACATCTGGAGAGATCATCGTATTCCGAGACATGAAACGCAGAGATTTATGTTTGCAGCCTGATGGTTGTTTTTATGCTTTTGTTTGTTTTTTTTATTATTTCAAGACTCGATGCCATACACTTGCCACTAGCTAGTTCAAGTAATAAAAAAAAGTAAGTAGTAGCATAAAAGAATAAAAAAAAAAATGTAAGTTAATGAGTGCCTTCGTTTCAACACAAAGTCACATACAGTACATTCTACCAATCCCAAAGGCCATCACCAGGACAAATTAATTCAACATTTATTAAAGGAAAAGTAGGGTGCTGTGCGGTGCAGTGCTTTTACCTAGAGATGAGCGAATTTTCTTGGCGGATATGGATCCGCCACGAATCGGCTGGTTCCTCTTAGTCCGCGGATCTTTGCGAATCAATTTTAAAAAAAGGGCGATTCGTCTTTTTCGGTATTTTCTTTTTAATCTAATCCGCGGAATCCGCAATCCTTTGATGGATTCTTAAAACCCACCCACAGATTGCAGGAATCCACGGATTGGATTGGTAAAATCCAGCAGCGGATTGTATCTAATGGCGTTTTTTTTTTTTATTAATATGCATGGATTGAAACTGGAACAATTCGTTGACGGATTTGACCCGGCGGAATGGGTTTTGAATTGAAAGGTCGGGAAATAACGCAACAAGACAGATTTGGACAGTTTTGCCAATCTGTTGTTTTACCCTAGTTTTGCAACTGTGAGACCTTAGCAATTAGATTCTTGGAATGATATGTGAGAAGGTTTAGTCCCCAACCTTTCCCCGAGACCACACCAATAAACACATTTATTAAGGAAACCATCAAAAATAAGCCAAACCGGTCCTGGTAGCTGCCCCATAAAGAAACACACTTATGCCAGCTAACAGCCATAACTGCTCAATGGGTACAGTCCATATTACCATCATCCAGCCAACAAAAACCTACTGGCACCATACCAGTCTACCAAACCTCAAACCACCGAATCCTACCAGGGCACACCAACACACTCCCCACAAGGACAAGGAAGGCTACAAAACCCACTCATTTACTCCTAAAATTAGACGCCTCCAACAAAACCAGTGCACTTTCAATTTTCTCCTGCAAACCAGCATTGAAGATATCCAGCCACATATCATTCAAATACACACTGTCAGCCCTCAGCAAATCTATATTCACCCCTTCTACAGTAACTCCTTTTGCCACTACAGCTTTCTGGTATGCACCACGCTATATCTCTCTCTTTATGCAATGAATTAAATCTAACATGTGCATCGCAGTTAAATTGGTAAATTGTTACTTCTACATGCACAAGCAAAACATCAGGGGTGCCAAAACCTTAACATTCTACACCACCTTGGCTAAAAGTTGCAGCCATCTCTGCCGCCATATCCCGCACCACATTAGCCTCACCTTGTCCTAATGAAAGCCCAGCTGCCTCCCATTAAGAAAAACTGCAATCCTCTTACTAGCCAATGAATATATGAATGGCCCAGCACACAAACTGAATGAGTAACACCTAACAGAGTAAGTAAACAAGACAGATAACAAAATAGTTAACCTTAAATGCCAACAATGCCAACAATGCCAAATGCGGGTAAACATCTTCTTTAAAAGGGTGAGGCCCCAATGACCCATCTTCTTAACCATGTCTTCCCCAGTATCCCAGCGCATTTCTGCCCCATTTCTAATTTGATGGGTCCTGGCAGCCAACAGGCAACACTTAAACAGCTGAACAAACTGAAACTTAGTAATAATTTATTTTTAAAAATGCAGTCGCAATGGTTGAATAGAGGCCCATATAGAAATCCCATGAACAGTCCTGACCTGAAACCAAATGTTAAGCTCCAAAGAGCACAATATCAGGTTCCTGAATTAACATGTCATTGGGAGACGACCACTGAAAGTACAGTATATTGATGGCCTTAAACACTCCCACGTTTCCTGACCAAAAATAAACGCTCTTTATTTTCCGAAGCTATACCCCCAAATATTTGCAGCTACCATTATTGGGAACAGGTCCAAATATGTCAGATTCTTGGTCAAACTCATCTCTATCCAATGCTCTGTCCCCACTTCTGCACTCCAGATAATAGAGAGGAGAGCTGCACACCTTAAAAAGAGAAAAATGATACAATTACCGGTGCTCCAATGTTAGAACGACAGCCTGCAGTCAGTCCTGAGTACATAGAGGAAGGAACGGAGGGCACAGCGGATTCTGCAAATTCAAACTCATTTATTGAGCCAACACAACGTTTCGACCGTGGAGGTCTTTTTCAAGTGACAATGGCATATACAAATCTGGTCTAACAACATATAAATAGTGCCCCAAATCCCCACAATGCAACCTGTTCAATCAGTGTTGATGAAGTCCATGTGCTTAATCAGTTCCTTGAACCAATGTCCAGTGTGCAAGCTTGAATAGGTGATCCCCAACAGCTGTAAATCCTCCTTTAGATATCGTGATGTTCATGTCCTCCCACTTCCTGGCTATTCGGTATCCATCTTAGTGACGTCATCCCTTCGGGTCCTCAATGGTTGGAACGCAGCGTCCTCGTGCGTTTCAAATGCGCGCATGCGCACTTCCTGATTATTCGGTATCCATCTTTGTGACGTCATTGATTCGGGTCCTCAAAGGTTGGAACGCGGCGTCCTCATGCGTTTCAAATGCGCGCATGCGCAGTAGACACACACTCGAGGCGCAGTCAGTGCTGACTGCATATGAGTCATTGCACAAGCGTCAATCTATGACACAACATGCACTTCTGGCGTTTCAATTTGAAGGAAATCGAATGGATACCTACTGCGCATGTGCGCGCTTGAAACGCATGAGATCGTGCGTTCCAACTACTGAGGACAAGGAATGATCAAAGATTGACGCTTGTGCAATGACTCATATGCAGTCAGCACTGACTGCGCCTCGAGTGTATGTCTACTGCGCATGCGCGCATTTCAAACGCATGAGAACGCTGCGTTCCAACCTTTGAGGACCCGAATCAATGACGTCACAAAGATGGATACCGAATAATCAGGAAGTGCGCATGCGCGCATTTGAAACGCACGAGGGCGCTGCGTTCCAACCATTGAGGACCCGAAGTGATGACGTCACAAAGATGGATACCGAATAACCAGGAAGTGGGAGGACATGAACATCACAATATCTAAAGGAGGATTTACAGCTGTTGGGGATCACCTATTCAAGCTTGCACACTGGACATTGGTTCAAGGAACTGATTAAGCACATGGACTTCATCAACACTGATTGAACAGGTTGCATTGTGGGGATTTGGGGCACTATTTATATGTTGTTAGACCAGATTTGTATATGCCATTGTCACTTGAAAAAGACCTCCACGGTCGAAACGTTGTGTTGGCTCAATAAATGAGTTTGAATTTGCAGAATCCGCTGTGCCCTCCGTTCCTTCCTCTATGTACTCAGGACTGACTGCAGGCTTTCGTTCTAACATTGGAGCACCGGTAATTGTATCATGTTTCTCTTTTTAAGGTGTGCAGCTCTCCTCTCTATTATCTGGACTTTTACTACCTGTAAATTGTGCTTGCACCCACCTTAATGCTTTGACTAGCATAATTGTATATGTTACTGATTAGCTTTTAAGCTTTAGGTCAGTTTCTACTGTTGTGATTTTCACTATTGCTTATACCTGTTGCTACACAGGGGCTTCTGATCCTCATTTGGATATATTTTTTTGCTAGTGACGAGTGGCGAAAGATTTTATTATATGGAAGGCTTGGATAACTTGTCAAGTGGATTGTCTAATAGAGCTGAAATAAAGACTTTTAATGACGAAGAAATTAATAAAATCTTGTTTAAAGCAACACCACAGGAGGCATTTGGGCCTGACAGACCCACAGATCATATTAAAGATCTGGAAAGGCTTAAGAAAAAGGAAATCGAACTTTACTCTCATGGTAACACACTTACAGAGTACTATAAACAGAAACTTATCCCTAGGGGGTTTCGTATAAAAAACCGCCCCACAATTGGTATTGATAGTACTGTTTTTTGTGAAAATTGGTGCAAAATTCTGAACAAAGCGTCACTAGACTTAATAGTACTGGTGATAGAAGAGGTGGGTCAGCAACTCACGACCGTGAGGCATGAGATTCTAAAAATAGAAATTGTTATTGAACAGACACATGATACTACTGTCCAATCATTAGAGGAGCTTAAAATCAAGCTGCAAAAATTCAAGGATGATTTAATTCATTTTAAAAAACAAAAGTTTAAGACAGTAGTAGCAGATTACAAAGATAATAATGTCTATTTCTGGCGAAAGGCTGATAGGCGTTCAAAAAATCTAACAAAACCAAAAAAATCGGCTAAAAAAACAACTGGCTTTACAAGTGACTCTGACACCGCTTCATCAGCGGAAGGTGCATCAACCCAAACCCCAGGGAGGTCTTTTTTAGACAAGGGAAAAGGACAGACATCAAGGGCCAAAGACGTAAAACAAGGAGGGGCCACAGAAGTGCAAAGAACACCTCCGGTTCTCCGCCCACGTCCAATATGAGTAAACATAATTTAATTATCAATTTGTCTTCTCATGAACTATCAGAAATTGATATCTGTGTTTTATCCAAAGGTCCCTCTTTTGTCCCCACTACAAGACCAGACCCCTTTGAATTAGAGGTTGAATTATTTAAATTTGAAAGGAATTTAAATTTAAAATCCTTCTTTTCTAGACCCATAGGTCAGCAGGATCAGCAGTGGCAGCAGCAAGAGCAGGTAAACCCAAAGTGTAAACTGAAATCAAAGTTTATTGCACCCTTTAAAAACCCAGGAGTGAACGTTTTCATGCGCCTTATAAAGTATGATGTTCAACAATATTTTAAAAGGCACCACTACACAAACTACAATCTATCAATTGCACAAAAGGAGGCCCTTAAAAAACTCAGAGAGAATAAAGACATTATTTTTAAAAGAGCGGACAAGGGAGGAGCGCTTGTAGTGCAGGATTATGACGTGTATAGAGTAGAAGTCATGAGGCAGCTGGAGAATCAAGAATGTTATATTAAATTAGACATGGATCCGACTATAAGGTATCAAACTGAAATTAAGGGCATACTGCAATTGGGACTTAACAATTTATGGATCAATGAGGAAATAGTTAATTTTTTAACTATGAAAAATCCAAGGCGTCCAGTCCTGTATTTATTGCCTAAGGTCCATAAAAGTTTACAAAAACCCCCAGGCAGGCCCATAATATCGGCAACATGTTCAATTAATCAACCTTTAGCAGTTTTTATTGATACTTTTCTCCAAC
The DNA here is from genome assembly GCF_040206685.1 of Ascaphus truei. Classification (NCBI taxonomy): domain Eukaryota; kingdom Metazoa; phylum Chordata; class Amphibia; order Anura; family Ascaphidae; genus Ascaphus; species Ascaphus truei. The sequence goes on from NC_134486.1 coordinate 27,469,329, forward strand.
CTTTGGTCATTAAAAGCAAGTCATACATAAAGGACACTTTTGATTTTCTTAAAAAAATACGTTCAGTGCCCCTAAATGGTAAAACCATCACCATGGTAACTATGGATGTAACCAATTTATACACCATAATCCACATGATAATGGTTTAGATGTCATTAGACAAAATCTCACAAATTCCCACAAAACAAATCCACCTGTGGATTATATTATGCTCCTCCTGCATTTCGTTCTGTATAAAAATTATTTTAAGTTCGAGCAAACCTTTTACTTGCAAACATCTGGGACAGCAATGGGCAGCAATATAGCCCCTTCCTATGCTAATTTGTACATGACAGACTTTGAGGAGAAATACATCTATCCCACTGAGCATTATAATAAGATGTTATTCTATTGCAGATATATCGACGATTTGCTATTCCTTTGGGAAGGTACAGAGGAAGAACTTATCAATTTTTTTGATTATCTAGATGGGCTGAACACTACAGTAAGATTCACAAAAAACTGGAGCACTAAACAGATTTCATATCTGGATGTGCTTCTAACATATGAGGATGGAATACTTCATAGTGACCTTTATAGGAAGCCCACAGATAAAAACAGCACTTTACATGCTACCAGTTTCCATCCAGAACGCCTAAAACAAATGTTGCCATTCTCTCAAAAGATCAGAGCTACACGCATAGTAGATAGGCCCACTAACTTGGAGGATACTTTAAGGGAGATTGAGGAGAGATTTGTTGAGAGGGGACACAGCAGGTCTAAAGTTGTTACAGCTTTTAACAAAATCCCGCAAATTAATCCTAAAAGTGATCGTCTTACATTTGTAAGTAAATTTACAACAGCCAGTGGTTTTATTAAACAAACACTTAAAAGGCACTGGAATGTATTGCAGACTGACGATACACGAAAAGATGTCTGTAGGGATTTCCCACGTTTTGCTTACAAACGTGGAGAAAATCTTAAGGACATTCTCATTAAGGCTGACAATGTGAAACATTATACTACCCCACATTTCCTGAGTTCACCCAAGGTGGGCTGCTATAAATGTTATGGATGTAGCATTTGTAACAGTTTAAATACTGGAGATAAGTTTTACCATCCTAGAAGTGGCAAGATGTTCACTATTAAGGAACGTATTACATGTACCACCACGAACATAGTCTACATGATCAAAGGCCCTTGTGGACTATGTTATATTGGTAAGAGCAATCGGATGCTTAAAACTAGATTTATTGAACATAAGAGTAAAATAAATAATCGTGCGGAAGACACCGCTCTTATTAGACATTGCTCTGAATTCAGTCATCCCATTTCATCACTAAAATTAATGGGTATTGAACATATCAAAAAAGCTAGGGCAGGATTGGAAAAGGATGTTTTATTATTACAACGTGAATCATTCTGGATCCACACTTTAGATACAGTATTCCCTAATGGACTAAATGACTTTTTGTCATTAGGATGTTTCATTGAAGAAAGGTAAAACCACTTATTCCATAGGCTGCTGCCACTGCCTGCTGTTATTGGATAAATATTTAAGCTGTCAGGATAGTATGCCACTGGGGCTGAGCATGTTTAAGAATTGACAAAACCAACCTTTTTTTTAACTTTTATTATTATTCACTGTTCATAGTAAATGATATGTTAGCAGCTTGTTCAACCGTGTTGTGCTGATTTATCACTCCATTTTTTTTTTTCATTTTTTTCTCTCTTTTTTATAATATCGTGGACTTCTAAAAAATGGAAGATAACTCCCTCCAATGAAGAACAAAAGAAGATGACACATGGAAGGACCTCTATTGAAGAAAATACGCTGATCAACTTATCCATCATACACTCGCAGGATCACATTTAAAAGGATTAATTGGTACACAACATGCACTTCTGGCGTTTCAATTTGAAGGAAATCGAATGGATACCTACTGCGCATGTGCGCGCTTGAAACGCATGAGATCGTGCGTTCCAACTACTGAGGACAAGGAATGATCAAAGATTGACGCTTGTGCAATGACTCATATGCAGTCAGCACTGACTGCGCCTCGAGTGTATGTCTACTGCGCATGCGCGCATTTGAAACGCATGAGGACGCTGCGTTCCAACCTTTGAGGACCCGAATCAATGACGTCACAAAGATGGATACCGAATAATCAGGAAGTGCGCATGCGCGCATTTGAAACGCACGAGGACGCTGCGTTCCAACCATTGAGGACCCGAAGTGATGACGTCACAAAGATGGATACCGAATAGCCAGGAAGTGGGAGGACATGAACATCACGATATCTAAAGGAGGATTTACAGCTGTTGGGGATCACCTATTCAAGCTTGCACTCTGGACATTGGTTCAAGGAACTGATTAAGCACATGGACTTCATCAACACTGATTGAACAGGTTGCATTGTGGGGATTTGGGGCACTATTTATATGTTGTTAGACCAGATTTGTATATGCCATTGTCACTTGAAAAAGACCTCCACGGTCGAAACGTTGTGTTGGCTCAATAAATGAGTTTGAATTTGCAGAATCCGCTGTGCCCTCTGTTCCTTCCTCTACCCACTTCTGCACTCCACTTACCCTTCAGTTAGGCCCTGAACCTCTTAGACCCGGCTTCATCAGTGAAAAGTCTCATTGCTGCACTCAAAACAGCACACTCTTGCCAATAACACCTGCCACTGTAGCTTGCAAGAAATTCCTTCCATACACCTAAATCATCATTTTTGTTTTAGTAAAAACACGCATCCACTTAAGGGGTCATCACAATACTTTAAAGTTAAAGAACACATTCAAATGAGATACAATTATTATGTTAGACAGGAAAAGCCAGAAGGAAGTTTACACCGTGCCCAAAACAGTGGTAAAGTCGGTATACTCCTGGTGGTAGCGCGTTCCAGACCTTTGAAGCTGTACACGAGAAGGCCTGACCACCCAGCATAGGGGGCAATAACCTTGGCACAGAGAGGAGGACCCCCCGGAGGACCTGAGTTAGTATCCCTCCATAGCTTCAAAAGAACCTGCAGATAGACAGACCTTTGGCCTTGCAAGGATTTAAAGGCCATAACGGCCAACTTGAACCAAACACGGAAGATCACTGGAAGCCAGTGCAGATCTCATAAGATGGAAGTAATATGCTAAAAGCATGAAACACATCTCAGCTGCAGTTGGAGTCTCCCCATCAGGCACACCGGTAGTCTTGCATATAAGGCATCTTCGTAGTCCAAACGCATAGAAACCAAGGCGTGGACCAGTGAGTCAAGGTTCATAGATGACAGGAGTGGACGCAAGCTCTAAAGCAGCCTCAGATTTAAAATAAACAGACTTAACAACTGAGGCCACTTGGGCTCGCGTGTTGAGACTCTGGCCAAAGAGGCTGCTGAGGTTACTAACCTGGGAGACGGCAGCAGTTGTACACCACTGATTAGGGTCTGCTCGCAAACCTCCTTTTTGTGACAGAGAGGGAGCGCCTGAATGATCCTGTTCCTGATTTCCGCCTGCTCTGACCCCAGTTTGCTTGACTACGCTTTCTGCCTGCCAACTGTCTGACCCTGGTTTGCCTGATTTCTCTTTTGCCTGCTGCCTAACTTGACCACAGCCTGCTTGACTGTGCTTGCTCTCTGCCCTGACCCTTGCCTGTCTAACTATCTGCTTTCCTGCCCCATGCATTAGGATCCTCCATCCGCCTCAAGCTCATCAACACTAATGCCTAACAGATTTATCTGGCCACTATGGATTCTGCTGGACCAGATAACACCATTGCTGAGCTGGTTTGCGTAATTCAGTAATTGCTAGGGCAAGTGAACTTGCTTCAAAATCAGCTGGACAACGTGCATGACCCAGCCACCACAGACTTCCTTAAATGAGCCAAATAAACATCTACATGAAAGGTTTTCTGGGCGAAAGTGTCTACTGAAGGGCTTCCAGAAGCAATGTGTATTTACTTTTTGTTTATTCCCATGAATATATCCCTCCGACAGCATGAAACTGGGACTAGTAGTTAGCCTACTGATAGAAGATGTCTTGTCCTTGGCTTCACCATTACTTGAGCCGGCTAGCCCACCTGTTGGAAAATATGGAGGACAATGAACCCAATGATTACCCAAATCGAACCCAGACTGCTGAGTCAACCCTTCTTTCCCTGAGCCAAGGTGTGTGTCTGGTGGCAGAGAACGCTGCTAAATTTAGAAAAAGTGAGTCCAACACCGACTAGAAAGAACCAGCTCAAAGATTCCATTTTCGAAGAGGCCTCCGCGAGAGTATTACAGACAAGTTCGGCAAAATAGATCGGCCTATGGACCTGGATCCATTTATTAAACTTCGTATAAAATTGATTGGCGACTCAGGGAGAGACATCAAGAATGTCTGAACGCTAGAAATGGAGCTAGCCCCACTACAAACCAAGACTCTTAGGTGACAAGACCATCCTCCGAAACTGAGCTGATGAACATTGAGATAGGTTGAGAACCCCTCACTAAGAATGAAAAATCTCACTGGCATTTCGCCAACCTGTGTCTATATTGTGGACTTGAAGGACATTAGGTCACTACCTGCCGTAATAAGCCCAATATTCTAAGATCATCAAGGAAACGGGAAAGCCTGGCTAAATAGAGGGAGTTTGAGTTAGGCAGTATAAACAAATGCAATTCAACCCGAAAGATGTGTTAACCACATCCATTTCAGCTTGTTGAGTTGTCCCACCTCTTCCTCCCAGTTACGTTACAAGAGGGGGAAGTGGAAATACCTGTCCTGGCCACGTTTCATTCTGGACCATATCGTAATTTCATGAACAGTGAATTTGCTTGAAGCAAGGGACTGTAAGAAACGTAAGGATTTTCCCACATTAGTGGAAACGATTGATAGAACTCTCCTGTCTTCAGGGCTGGATACCAAGGAGACTGTCCAGCTAATGGTGATAATTCAGGGACATAAAGAGACTTACATTTTTTATCTAATTCAAATCCCGCATTTTCAAGTAATTGTCAGTTTGCCATGGCTGTCGTTACACAACCCACAGATCACCTGAATGGCTCCAGTGCATCGGATTTTCAGCTGCCACTGTTACTGCTTCCCACAGATGTAATACAAAGCTATCACCCTTGTTGACACACACCCTGGCTTGCTATATAAGCCAGCAAATTCACGCTTCCTGTGCCAGGTCAATGTGCCTAGTGCCTTTGGATCCAGTATCCCTGAATGATCTGTCTGACCTGCCTGTTGCCTGACCATCCGCCTGTTAACTATGTTCCAGATTTCTCACTGCCCTGACCCTGGTTTGCCTGACCACGCTTATTGCCTACAGCATGCCCTGACCCCGGTTTGTCTGATTTCTCTTTTTTTCTTGCCGCCTGACTTGACCCCAGCCTGATTAACTATGGTTGCTCTCCACCTCCCCTGACCCCAGCCTGCCTGACTATCCGACTACCTACCTGCTTCAGCCATTGGGATATTCCCTCAGCCTCAAGCCCATCAACACTGCTACCTAACAGATTATCTGCTAAAATAAAAAGCAGACCTGAATTGTAATTACTCATCTTCTATTTTCTGCAATCATTATCTAGCTCGCTTAAGATCACTTGTAAATGCTCAAGCTGTGATAAATCTGCATTTCAGTAAGTGATTGGATGGTAGATCTTTAGATGATACAGTGCTTGGAACTAACCTGCAATAGCCATTATCAATCATTAACAGCTATTCACTTGAATGATCATTAAAAATCAATAATGGCTATTGCACTTTAATAAATAAAGCCCTAAACATTCTGAGATTATAGGGTCCTTATACATCAGTCAATCAATTTCAGCTTCATAGAACATCTGTCCGAAGAGTTTTTATTCCTTTTTTATCCACCACTGATATATTTTAAACATATGCTGTATCAGCAACACAAGCAATGGATGCACAAATTTAGTAACCAAATCAGGTTTAGATGACCACAGTTGAAACCTCTTTGCAGATGTTCTTATTTGCATAAACCTTTAAAATATGTCCCTCTTTTTAGAAAGTGATTTGAGGGAAATTAAGCAATTTCGGCACAACCAGTCAGGAAGAGCAGATGCACATTTGACTACAGTACAAGAAACGTGCTCTTCAAGCTTGATTGAAGTCCCATCTGTTCTTTAACACAATGATCCCTTCTGAAAGGTGACATTTGGATATTTCTAAATTGGCCACATCTATCTGGAGGAATGTATGGATAAATAGAACTCATCATTTTATGTCACGTTTGCATTGCTTTTCCATTTTTACTGTGTGACTCTGAACATGAATACTCCATGTAACCTGGGATTATCACATCTCAAACATTTTTAGGCCATACGATTCGTATTTCACTAGGTTTTTTTTTTTTTACTGCCAACAAAAGTTGAAAGATGACTTTTTCAAATGGAAGCCAGATAACCAAAAACAAAATTTACCAAAAAAAAGTTCAAGGCAAGCCACCCCATATCTAGAGGTGGGGGAATGTGTCACAATTCACATAGCTAATTAATCACAGGGTTCTTGTTACAATTCGAGAGAGATGCTATTCTTTAGAAGAAACACTCATATAAAAATAACAGAAATGTCCAGTTCACTCAAAAGGGAAAATTTAAAGGAAATCAACTTATCTGGTCAATCGTGGTGCTCGCGGTGCAGCCAGGATCACCATCCAGCAACAGAAATAGATAGGCTCCTAACACAAAAGATCTTGAGGGGAGCTTGAGAAAGGACCGTGAGGTCCAAAACATTGCTTCTTTTTCCTGTGGTTACCCCCTGATGCTTGTGTTGCTTCATTAAATCTAATCTTTTGTATTAGTGAGTGCTGCGGATCTTTTGAGTGCCCTATATATATAAATGTAGTCAGTGGATGCAGAATGGGACATCTTGCCATCAGCATCTCACCGCAGCCACCCCACCACTGCCATCTAGTGGCCACCAGACATCTCAGTGCAGTCATTAAACCGCCACCACTAAAGTAAGTGCATGCTTATTAGTATTAGTGGTTATCTTTAGGGTAAGGGGTAAGGTTTGCGGGTTAGGGTAAGGGGTACGGTTTGTGGGTTAGGGTAAGGGGTACGGTTTGCGGGTTAGGGTAAGGGGTAAGGTTAGCGGGTTAGGGGTAAGGTTTGCGGGTTAGGGTAGGGGGTAAGGTTTGCGGGTTAGGGTAGGGGGTAAGGTTTGCGGGTTAGGGTAAGGGGTAAGGTTTGTGGGTTAGGGTAAGGGGTAAGGTTTGCGGGTTAGGGTAAGGGGTAAGGTTTGCGGGTTAGGGTAAAGGGTAAGGTTTGCGGGTTAGGGTAAGGGGTAACGTTTGCGGGTTAGGGTAAGGGGTAAGGTTTGCGGGTTAGGGTAAGGGGTAAGGTTTGCGGGTTAGGGTAAAGGGTAAGGTTTGCGTGTTAGGGTAAGGGGTAAGGTTTGAGGGTTAGGGTAAGGGGTAAGGTTTGCGGGTTAGGGTAAAGGGTAAGGTTTGCGGGTTTGGGTAAGGGGTAAGGTTTGCGGGTTAGGGTAAGGGGTAAGGTTTGCGGGTTAGGGTAAGTGGTAAGGTTTGCGGGTTAGGGTAATGGGTAAGGTTTGCGGGTTAGGGTAAGGGGTAAGGTTTGCGGGTTAGGGTAAGGGGTACGGTTTGCGGGTTAGGGTAAGGGGTAAGGTTTGCGGGTTAGGGTAAGGGGTAAGGTTTGCGGGTTAGGGTAAGGGGTAAGGTTTGCGGGTTAGGGTAAAGGGTAAGGTTTGCGGGTTAGGGTAAGGGGTAAGGTTTGCGGGTTAGGGTAAAGGGTAAGGTTTGCAGGTTAGGGTAAGGGGTAAGGTTTGCGGGTTAGGGTAAGTGGTAAGGTTTGTGGGTTAGGGTAAGGGGTAAGGTTTGCGGGTTAGGGTAAAGGGTAAGGTTTGCAGGTTAGGGTAAGGGGTAAGGTTTGCGGGTTAGGGTAAGGGGTAAGGTTTGCGGGTTAGGGTAAGGGGTAAGGTTTGCGGGTTAGGGTAAGGGGTAAGGTTTGCGGGTTAGGGTAAAGGGTAAGGTTAGGGGGTAAGGTTAAGGGGTTACCTTTGTGGAAAAATGTGCGGCGGTTAAATATCCCGGTGGCTGATCGGCGGCGGCAGAATGGCAGCGGCGCGATGGCTGTGCCAAGATAGTGCCGCTATGGCAGACTTTGGTGCATACTATTAGGGGCAAAGGTCAGGACGCATGGGGTGAGAATAGGCAATACCAGTTGAAAAAAAGATTTGGAAGTGAGCTGAAAGAGAATCTGGCAGAGATGAAATAAATTTTGAGACCCAGCACTTTTCGGATTGGGAGAGAGACAGCAGCAGCCATTCATTGTCTAACATAAAATCAATAAAAAGAATAGGTCGATAGGAATTGTCAAAGTTCAAAAGATAAAGTAGACAAAAAAGTGTTTAAAAAAAAAAGAGAATAACTAGCAAACAAGAAAAAAAATAACCACAATTGAAGTTACTGTTGCGGCCCCTTTTATTCTCATACATCCCCGATTTTTTCGGGGATGTTTTCCGAATGTCACGCACTTTGCCGCATTCATGGTGAGACAGCGCTAATAGCGCTAATACAATGAAACGCCCGCGGCACCTAAAAACACCGGAACATGGTGCACCTGCCCGCGGTTTTAAAAGTCGCGCTGAAATGGCCGCACGAGGCTGAAGGCGGCCGCCACTGTAAATTGGTATAAAAAATATTCTAGACAACGGTTCCCCAAATATGATTACTAACAGCAATGGAATTACCTGAAAGAATGCAATATCTCTTACAGAAACAGTATGCACACAATAAATGCAATAAAAATGCTAATAAATTACAAATGCATATAAAAAAGGAGCAAAATGACACAACTAGCTGATACTACAGTAAATCCTTTATTTTCTAAAAAATATCTACCATTTCTAATATATATATATATATATATATATATATATATACCATATATTTTGATTATTGAAGCTCGGCTAACACAGTACTGATACCTCTACTGTATATATATATATATATATATATATATATATATTTTTTTTTTTACTTAACTGCATCTACTGTGTGCCAACTCCTTTCACAGATATCCCACTCTTTAGGTTCTGTAGTTTTAAAGTATTTACTTTACAAATGTGTGATATAAAACATAGTCGCACAGGAAATAGAACACAATATATCCATCAGCATTCCAGCTAAGTTTGTTTTAGGAATGGCTAATTTTCTATATGTTACTGCGGCACAGGCTTTAGTGCAGAGATAAATGAGCTTACTAAACTCATTGGCAGTCGCTGGCACAGAGACGCACAGTACCTTGCCTCGTGCGGTTACTGAGTGTGACACTATGATGGATGAGTCTAGTTATTTAAATAGAGATCGTATCTCTCTTGTTTTCATTTCCATTGTAAGTGTAACCCATTCCCCCTCCAGGAACATATCATGATTTTCATGACACATTAGGTAATGTTTCAATCAGGGACTTAGAAGCTGAATTCAAGCGATACAATATAGCTGTAGGAAAATCATAGTAATATAACATAAGGTAGGTCGGTAGATATCTGTTCCAAACCGTCCCACTTCTAGATGAGTCATTTCTATATCCACTCCCTCTACAGAATCTGTCCTTGGTGTCTTCCCACAGGTTTTCTAATCAACAAATTATCTCACCACTCCCTCCCCCAAATTAATTACAAAATGCAATTACTCATTGAAGGCGAATAATTGTTCTTGCTATCCTATTGGCCACATTCTTACATCAGGTTAGCTAGACAAAGAGTAAAAATAATGTTTTATACAGAGCGTTTATCCCCAAAATTTAACAAATACAATATTATATTAAAATTATTCAATTATAATTGGTACTTATTTCATCTACCTTAAAAGGCTAAAATAATCTTTGCCAGGACAAATATTTTTGAATACCAAGATTGCACAGCGGTTACAGATGTTTAAAACAGCACAATAATCTCTCTGGTGCTAAAGACAGCACAAGGAACACAGAATAGGGGTGCAATTACATTCTGGATTTTCTGGAATGTGTTGGTTTCATTTTTATTTCGAAAGTACAATAGCAACAGCACTTCACTTCTTTTGTAGGGAAACATTTTCCCTGTGGAAGACAAACTCACATAGACCTCCCTTCTAATCAGACCCTAGAACAGAGTACTGGACATTACTTGTGAGCACACCGTTCATTAACCGAAGATCATTTGTAAACATATCACTAAAATGGTCAATGGGTCTACAATGTACAGCAATTCAAAAGATTATCATGATCACGGTAACCTCTGTTTTAAGCAACACAGAAAAAAGTGACTCGTTGCCTTGGAACACTCATTATACAAAAATGGATCACATTTTCGAACAGCATTAAGACAAAATAAATAGAATTTCAATGTAATTTAAAATGAATTCAAGTAAATCAAAGGCAATTATAAAATAATATGCTTTATGAGTTTAAATGTCAATACCTCAGCCTTTTAAAGGCATTATGAAGTAAAAATGTTGAAGAAGCGTACAGTGATATTATAAGGATCATTAACGAGAATGCCACAACAACCATTAGCCTACATGAAAATACAAGCAAGATAAGGATCAGCAAGGGAGCGTGGCAGGGAGACACCGTGTCACCAAAGCTTTTCCCAGCAACAGAATTGTTCAAGAAATTAAATTGGGGAGAAAAAGGAACCAAAATCAATAGAGAATAATTGAGTCACCTACTGTAAGATTTGCAGACAACATTGTTATTTTTGCCACAAGTGCAGAAAAACTCCAGCAACAAATTAGAGAACTCCAAGTAAGAAAGCGAGCCTCCATATGACGCTCAACAGAACACAAGTGTTGTTCAACAAATGTGTGACTTCTACAAAGATCAAAATAAATGTAATAGAGCTATAAGATGAAAAATATCTCTACTTTGGCCAGGAAATATCAGTGGATGAAAACCTTTTAAATGTAATCAATAGGAGAATGATGGAATGGAGAACATTTGGAAGAAACATGACAATCTTTTAAGGGAACATTCCACTATGCCTTAAGAGGAATAAGTGTTCAACCAGTGTATTCTAACTGTGCTCACACACGGATGTGAAACTTGGACCCTAAATGTAAAGATAATCCAAAAGATGCAGACAACTCAAAGAAGTATGGATAGATGTATGCTGGGTATTGCCAGAAGAGACAAGACAAATAATAAATGGGTTCAGAATCAAATAAAAGACTTTGACATCATAATAACAAGGTTAAAGAAATAAAAATGGCAGTGACCCGTACGTATCGCAAGAAGAAATAAACATCGTTGGATAAAGATGGTGTTCTACTGGATTACAAGGGGTATCAATAGACCAAGTTTACAACTGAAATTAAGATTGGGAGGACGATATTTGGAAGTTTGTTGGAGCAACATGGAGAAGAGACGCTTACGATTGCAGTATCTGGAATATCATTGGGGAGGCTGTGAATCATATACTGAGGCTGACAGCAACCATCTGAATACTTGGCTTGATAATATCCCCCAAGGTGAACTAAGGAGAGTAAAGCGTAATTGTACAAATAACAGCGTATATGAACAACAGGCTAAACTTATGTTTAGCAAATTTAAATAAAAAAAACACAAAAAAAACTACCTGAGATCAAGCGTATTCAAAAATACAGAAAATAGGTAGAAAGGATCTTTTGAAACAATGTTAATAAAACTAATAACGTTGACAAATTGGAAGATACGTTAAATATTCCCTTCATTACACAATACAATCCACTAGCTCCTCAAATTAAGAAAGTGATTAGAAAGCATTGGCATTTAGTTCTTAAAGACCCCATTTTGCAATCTCATCTCCCTCAAATTCCCAAGGTACTGTTTACTAAAGCAGACACTTTAAAAAAAACATGTGGCACCTAGTGCTTCAAATCCACACACATGGTCACATCCACAGGTACTTTTTTGGACACTAATTTTACAAATGCCTTAAGTGTAAATTGGATCCCCACAGATCTAAACATGTAAGGAGCTTTTCATCAACTCATACAGGAATAAAATAACATCAAACATTTTATTCATTGTGATTCATCTAATATTGTCTATCTCATACAGTGCCCCTGTAAAAAAAAACAATATATAGGGCGCACTACTAGAAAGCTTAAGCTACGTTTTGCCGAACATACCTCTAATATCCGAAAAGGATTTTTACACCACAGCCTACCCAGGCATTTTAATGAACAGCATAACCATGACCCGACGGGCATCTTGTGCATTGGTATTGACAAATTATCCCAAAATTGGAGAGGAGGTGACAACATTAATGCCATCTCCAAACTTGAAAACGTTGGTTCCACTTGGTCTCAATATAGATTTTATATGTATCATATAGATGTGACCTGGGTGCTTTTTTGCAATAATGCACCATATATAAATATTGTCAGATTATTACATGACGATTTGCATGGTTTCTGCATTAAAAGTGTCTGTCACTGTTGTCTTTATTTCCGATGCACAATCTGCTTGTCCTATTATGTAGACTGCCTGGCTCTGTCTAAATTTATAAACTTATTATTATTAGGATTTTTCACAATCATACAAATATATAGTTATATTCTTTGCAATACTCATTTTTAAGTATTTTATTATATATTTGTATTTTACAATTGTTGTATTCAAATTATGGTCGACTGTATTTCATATTGATATTACGGGATATTACGGGTTCAAAAAGAGAAAGCGCGCAGCCCATTGCGTTAAAAGCGTATAAATTTCATAAAAAAGTTGAGGAGAAGGAAACAAGCTCACTCACAAACCAAAATGTGAAATAGGCATTGTAGAGGGGGAGGGGGTTGGCCCGGTATTAAAGGAATTGCACCCCATATGGCCATCCCCTGACCTCACCAGGGAGGCAAGGGGTTAACTAGACTCCAGTCCAGGAATGTGGTTTTTACCTTGCTGCAACATGAAAATGTGTGTTCCCCTGTTGTAATGTATTATCACCATGTAAGTGTCTGCACCACACACACACTGGGATCCATCCGGGAGGACAAGGGTTAATAGTTAGAAAGTGATTATAGCCCTTTGTTTAATGTTCCCGCCATTTCAGGCTCCATTTTGCAGGGTCCAATAGGCCGCCATTGCAGCTCCATTAATTTCAATGGCGAATCCAGCAGTTTTGGACCTGTTTCCCTCGAAGACCAGCAGGTGGCGTCCGAGAGGAGGAGCGGCGATTTCCCATTGTAAGTCAGTGGTTCCATTGACTTCAATGGGGGTTCCTCGACGTCGATCTCCAGGAACGAGTTGGCAGCCGTCCAAACCGCAGACTTGCAAAAGCGGACACAATGTCTTTTAAAAGAGCCTTATTACTATCAGTCAAGGTCAACGACAATTGGCGTGGGAACCCTAGGTTCTAGGGCACCAGGGAATAAAATTATTTTTGCCCCTAGCTCCTAGGCCGCCCCACACACGACCACCAACGGGTCCGAGATTCCAGGACCCCTGTAAAGGGTCGCGCGCTCCAAGAGGGTCGCGCCATTGACTTCAATGGCAGAGCAAAGAGCAGCGCGAGAAAACGGCTAAATGCGAAATCCTGAAATGTGTAAGCCCATATCTCCGGTTCTGGAAGGACTAGAGGGCCGGGGTTTGGGGTGCATGCAGTCACTGTTCCGGCATGAATGCAGGTCCATTTCCGACCCTCTCCGACCAACCAGACGGAGTATGGGCAACTGTGAATGTCCGTGAGTTTTCCCATAGACATCAGTGGCGGCGGTTCCCCATTGAACGGCTATGGCGGAGATGTCCCATAGACTCCAATGGCGGAATTTCCCGATTGAAAGTCTATGGTGGCGGAACCCATAGACGCCAATGGCGGCGCTTCCCCATTGAGAGTCTATGGCGGCAGTGCCCGTTGGTTTCAATGGGAAAGGAGTGAAAAAACGAGATTTATTTTAAAGCGGAGAATCTTGTAATAAAGAAATAAAAGGTGTAACTTGTATTTGCGTATCTCCGGTCTGGAAGGTCACAGTGGGCTGAAATTTGGCCACAATAGAGAGTCACTTCCGGCAAGAAGGACTGGGCCGTTTCGACCCACTGGGCCCAACAGAACCGGTTCTTTTAATAGGTCTGTATATTAAAACCTGTACTGTGTTTCAAAGCGGAAGAAAAGCCCGCGAAGATTCCTGCACACTGAGGAATGCAAATGGTCAGGGGGGCAACCTAATGTCTACGAACAGACCCCCTGATCAAAGGCTCAGCCTCCCTAACTGTATACATTAGGGCGGAGAAGTGCGGGGCTTGAGTGGTTTGTAGGTGCTATAACTCACACCTACAAACAAAGAATATCCTGACCAGATACCCCATCTGGTAGACTGCCTGGCGCCCCTGACTTGGGTGTGGGGCTACAGAAATGAGACCCCCAGGGTCCCAGTACGCATGTGCCATCTAGCTGGGGGGCATGGGTTAACAATGTTCCCACGTTAGAGATTGGGTACAGGTAATTGTTCTCCAATAGCCTGCACTCAATAGTAAGAATAGGGTTGAAAAGATATATAAACTGATGTCAACCCTACAGTCTTTGTCTTCTTTTATACCAACAATTGATGCTTGATTGCTGTGGAATTGCTAATCAAGATTCCTGATTACTTCTGCATTCCCCCATCCCCTAAGTAAGTGTACTTCTTGTTTGTTATTTGTACTATCTGCTGTGTTCACCTATCAAAGCAATAAATATACTTTATTATATCTAAAGCCGTGTTCAGTTCAACCCAGTTATTTGGTGTATATTATTACCTGTCATAAGTTATCGTGACAGGCATATATATATATATATCACCACCACGGAAACAGCATGGCAAAACCTCCACAGCAAGGGTGTAGCAAACGCTGTCAGCTGCTGGTCCAATTCATTAGACCTCGTGGATAATGGTGATAAAGACCGTGGAAGTCCTTAGTTGTCAGTCCCTCCAATCCAGATAGGTTCTCATCCGAACCAACACTGGGGCTCCGTGCAGCAGGGGTGGAAGCTCGCCACAGACTAACCGTCCCACAATGATGACGTAGTGTCGTCACTGCTATCCTGACGCGTTTGTCAGACACACTGACATTCTCAAAGGATTTATACTGTATATATATATTGCAAAGTTTAATTTGTGAATGTACACCATACTTGAGCATGAAATCTGGTGTCCTTTTGTAAATAATATAGAGATCTTTCAATGAGCTTCTTTGATTAATAGTTATTGCTGGAAGCTGGGTGTGCAGGTCTGTGCTTTCAGCTGCCATCAGAGGCGCATTGTATAGCGGAATGTTGGATCTGGCATTACAAATCTTTAGGACTGATTTCAAATGAAGCATTATTACTAACAACATGGAAGCACTGTACTCTGAATTTTCCTAACCTACAGTATAAAGATATTAATAGGGCTTTTTAAAGAGCATGTCATTTTCTCTCAAAAATGTTTAACACCAAAGGAAAAAGAACACAGTGTAAAGTCACCTGTAGTTTTAGCTGTGCGCGAACAATAGCTGCAACCAAAGGAATAGAATTAAATAAAACTGGGAGATGAAGATATTGAGTATTTAAATGCATTGTTATTGTTAGACTTTGTTCTTACAGCTATCTGGCAGCCACAAATCAAAATTGCCTCCTGTCGGCAAACAGCAGCACCTCTGCATTAGGAGAGCGTTCATAGAATCTTTTCTAACACACTAATGGACACCAACCTGTATTTTTTAAAATGTTTTATCAATACTAACAATTAAGCTTTTATTAAGAAATAAGAAGAAAAAAAAAACAGCTTAATTGTATGCCAGAAAATGCACATTAAAAGTTCCATGTACCAACCTCAAAAGGTGTTATTATGGAATATATTTGTTACTGAAATTGCTAAATGCATCATGAAAAATAGGGTATAAAAAAACATTGTTGTACTACTGTAAATCTTCAAATGCAAAAGCCGGTTGCAGAGTTTTTAATAGAATAGTGCACTTACTCTATGTCTTACCTAGACGTGCTATTTATTGTCCAGATTTACAGTACATGCATAATATACTACACTACTGGGATGACTGTCTGCGGTTTTGTATTCTGAAAGTATCTACTAATGCACTGTATTTCATTGGAGTGCTTAAAAATTGACAACATTTTCCAAAATGCGCTCCAATGGTGCATTACCACTCAGTCTGATGCTGCTCTGGAAGCTGCCCTCTCTTAAGTGGCCTTTCTTTCTCCCACACTCCGCGCCCTGATGGCTGGGGTGGAGGCGTGGGGTGACTGCTCTCTTCTCTCTACCGTACCCTTCCTATTCCTCCCTCTCTTGCTTTCCCCTCATTTCAGGCTCACACTGTCAGATTTTTTCTCCTCTCCCTGTCCATGTGGCGGCCATCTATCTCCCACCTACCTCTACTCATCCCCCTTCTGTCTTTCTCTCTCCCTTTGAATCCTGGCTCCCTTTCTTTCTCTCCTCAGACTCCCCTGTTCTTCTCCTTGGGGACTTAAACTGCCATATTGATGACCCCTCTCTCCCTTGGGCTTTC
This sequence comes from Ascaphus truei, assembly GCF_040206685.1. Classification (NCBI taxonomy): domain Eukaryota; kingdom Metazoa; phylum Chordata; class Amphibia; order Anura; family Ascaphidae; genus Ascaphus; species Ascaphus truei. The sequence continues at coordinate 27,485,777 of NC_134486.1, forward strand.
TCTCTCTAACCCAGTGACACTCAACCAGGGTTCCGCAGAACCCTGGGGCTCCGTGGAGCAGTCCCAGGGGTTCCGCCTAGCCGCCCGCAGCAGCTTTGCTGGCTCTCCCCCTGGCTCTCCCTCCCCCCCGGCTCTCTTCCCCCTGGATCTCCCCCCTTCACCCGGCTCTCTCATCCCCCCAGAGCCAGCTCACAGACACTGTCTAGCAGTGCGGCACTTCCGGTGCCTGCTGCTAGCGAGTGCGTATGTGTGTGCAGTCACCACCGCCTCCTGCACGCCGCCTCCGCCACCTGAGGTTGGCATATAGGGAGAGAGGAAGATGGGAGATGCAGGGGGGGGAGATGGGAGATGCAGGGGGAGAGATGGGAGATGCAGGAGGATGGGAGATGCGGGGGGAGATATGAGGGAGATGGGAGATGCAGGGGGTGATATGAGGGAGATGGGAGATGCAGGGGGGTGATATTAGGGTGATGGGAGATTCAGGGGGGGTGTGATATGAGGATAATGAGAGATGCAGGGGGGGGTGATATGATGGTGATGGGAGATGCAGGGGGAGTGTGATATGAGTGTGATGGGAGATGCAGGGGGGGGTGATATGAGGGTGATGGGAGATGCAGGGGGGTGTCATATGAGTGTGATGGGAGATGCAGGGGGGTGTGATATGAGGGTGATGAGAGATGCAGGGGGTGATATGAGGGAGATGGGAGATGCAGGGGGGGGTGATATGAGGGTGATGGGAGATGCAGGGGGGTGTGATATGAGGGTGATGGGAGATGCAGGGGATGTGTGATATGAGGGAGATGGGAGATGCAGGGGGTGTGTGATATGAGGGTGATGGGAGATGCAGGGGGGTGATATCAGGGAGATGGGAGATGCAGGGGGGTGATATGAGGGAGATGGGAGATGCAGGGGGGTGTGATATGAGGGTGATGGAAGATGCAGGGGAGGTGTGATATGAGGGTGATTGGAGATGCAGGGGGTGTGATATGAGGGTGATGGGAGATGCGGGGGATGTGTGATATGAGGGAGATGGGAGATGCAGGGGGTGTGTGATATGAGGGTGATGGGAGATGCAGGGGGGGTGATATCAGGGAGATGGGAGATGCAGGGGGGTGATATGAGGGAGATGGGAGATGCAGGGGGGGTGTGATATGAGGGTGATGGGAGATGCGGGGGTGTGATATGAGGGTGATAGGAGATGCAGGGGGAGTGTGATATGAGGGTGATGGGAGATGCAGGGGGGGTGATATGAGGGTGATGGGAGATGCAGGGGGGTGTCATATGAGGGTGATGGGAGATGCAGGGGGAGTGTGATATGAGTGTGATGGGAGATGCAGGGGGGGGAGATATGAGGGTGATGGGAGATGCAGGGGGGTGTCATATGAGTGTGATGGGAGATGCAGGGGGGTGTGATATGAGGGTGATGAGAGATGCAGGGGGTGATATGAGGGAGATGGGAGATGCAGGGGGGGGTGATATGAGGGTGATGGGAGATGCAGGGGGGTGTGATATGAGGGTGATGGGAGATGCAGGGGATGTGTGATATGAGGGAGATGGGAGATGCAGGGGGTGTGTGATATGAGGGTGATGGGAGATGCAGGGGGGTGATATCAGGGAGATGGGAGATGCAGGGGGGTGATATGAGGGAGATGGGAGATGCAGGGGGGTGTGATATGAGGGTGATGGAAGATGCAGGGGAGGTGTGATATGAGGGTGATTGGAGATGCAGGGGGTGTGATATGAGGGTGATGGGAGATGCGGGGGATGTGTGATATGAGGGAGATGGGAGATGCAGGGGGTGTGTGATATGAGGGTGATGGGAGATGCAGGGGGGGTGATATCAGGGAGATGGGAGATGCAGGGGGGTGATATGAGGGAGATGGGAGATGCAGGGGGGGTGTGATATGAGGGTGATGGGAGATGCGGGGGTGTGATATGAGGGTGATGGGAGATGCAGGGGGAGTGTGATATGAGGGTGATGGGAGATGCAGGGGGGGTGATATGAGGGTGATGGGAGATGCTGGGGAGGTGTGATATGAGGATGATGGGAGATGCAGGGGAGGTGTGATATGAGGGTGATGGAAGATGCAGGGGAGGTGTGATATGAGGGTGATGGGAGATGCAGGGGAGGTGTGATATGAGGGTGATGGGAGATGCAGGGGAGGTGTGATATGAGGGTGATGGGAGATGCAGGGGGTGATATGAGGGAGATGGGAGATGCAGGGGGGGTGATATGAGAGGAGATGGGAGATGCAGTGGGGTGATATGAGGGTGATGTGAGATGCAGGGGGGGTGATATGAGAGGAGATGGGAGATGCAGGGGGGGTGATATGAGGGTGATGGGAGATGCAGGGGGGTTGTTAGAGAACAAGTAAGACTTTTTAGGCAGCAGCTGGACTTCATTTGCACTTTGACATATGATTTATTGTTGCACTATAATTGGTTTATTGTATTTTCACTATTTTAAATTCTAGTTACTTGTCACTAGCACTAATTGCACTAATTATCACCCAAACATTTTCCAAAACCTTAACCAATAAAGGGCCAGATTTTAGCTGAAATCTCTGCATGCACTATAACAGAAAACCATGTTTTTTGCAAATGTTATACTGTTTTCATTTATTACCTTGTGTGGTTAAGGATGGAGATTTACAGGCAGGCAGCTGGGATGTATTACAGAATATATTAAATAAGGAAATCTATTTCCACTTCTAGAAATGTTCAACTAGGTTTAACAAGTGACATGATAAATGGGGTACAGATGTCACCTTTCCATGTACTGCAACTAAATTAGAGACGTCAGAATAACAGGATGTTAAGTGAAGGATGCTGGAAGAGTAATACTTTAGGTACAAAGGCTCTTCTTACATCCTTCCCTAGTAAACCCACACAAGTGCATTACCTGTGTTTCGTCTGCAATGAACACCAGACTAAATAACACTATGTAGTTGTAGCCCCCTGTAAACAGCACAGGCTATACCTATCTTCCTCCTACTGTGGTAAGTCCTGTTAAGGGCAGGCACCAGTAGTCATCATGGGTTTTCCCCCTTCCAAGCCCTGCCCTGAGTGGTAGATGCAGGCCCCTGACTCTGCTGCAGGCATGAGACAGAGGGGAGGTTCTGCTGACATCATGAGGGGTGGGGCTGACTCTATTTAGCAGCCAGCTCCTGTAAGTGACTGTCTGTTCTGTCCGAGGAGTTGGAGGAGACAGTGCGGTCTCACCTGTGCAGTTCGTACGGGAGCAGAGAGAGGAGAGGAGAGACTCAGCCACTTTGAGTAAAGCTGATAGCACCATAGACCCGGTGGACCAATGCCCCTCACCCCAGTGCTGGGGTGAATGGGATAATCCATTCCCCACCCAGAGGATAACCTCTGAGGTGGGCAGCGGGGTATTGACGCCCCAGCCCAGACCATCCTGTCGGAGGAGAGACTTGGAGGGAAGGAGAGGAGGAAAGACCTGTAAAGGGAGGAGAGTGGAGTGATAAGCTGGACGTTGTTGTTGTTGTTGTGGCTGCTGGTCGCCACTGCATTTGGAGTCGCTGATCTGACAAATAAAGAGAGACAATACTTTTATACAAAGACTGTTGTGTGAGTCTGGAGCATTCAACCCTGGACCAGGGTGGTTCTTCTTACAGGTCCTATCCCATATCCCTGGGAGTATAGAGGATGGAGGCGCTGCACCACTAAAGCATGGAGGCTACCACCCCAGAAGCCTGGTCCTGTCTCCCCAATAACAACGCGGGAAGCTCAGGCCCTCCTGTTCCACGCAGGTTAGCACCACCACTATGCATGTAAACTGCCCTCACGCACCCTAGACACCACCGATGAGTCTGGGGGGGGGAGGGGGGGAAACAAGGGGTACATAGTGTTACTGTATCAAGGCAAAAGTGGTGCATTTTTGGGTCAAAACAATTGAACCCCATGTGTCAAAAACAACAATCATATTGCTTTCTTTGATACGTCAGATACAGGGTTTTTTTGCCAATTAAATGTACCACATTTGCCTTGATACAACAAATATCACTGTATTTGTACATAGGGATACTCAATCTGCTGCTTTACAGCTTTACTGCTGACGCGCTATGTACATTAATGACGCTATATTAATAAAGACATACATACATACATACATACATACATACATACATACATACATGCATGCATGCATACATACATACATGCATGCATACATACATACATACATACAAACATACATACATACATACTGTGACAAACGGCTTACTCCGGGGCTCCGCCGTCTGTCCGGGACTGTTAGAACACGGTCTTTTAGGGTAGGTTAAATGATGAGACGTCACGTACTGTTCCTTTAAACAGGCTATGCCTGGTTTATTCAGTCCCAGGCACTGAGACTGCCACAGTTTAAACAGAAAACAAAGCCAAACAAAAAGCTGCTCGTCTGAGCGATAACTTAAACTTAGATGTCCCTGACTCAGAGTTGGAAGTGGCTTGTCCACTTCCACCAACAAAATAAGTACCTTTGCAGTCTTTAGACAAACTAACAGAATGAATGAAGCGATTTGGGAAAGAGGCTTTCTCACCCCTCTGCAGTTCAGCAGCCTTCCAGGCTCTTGGGCGGGGCCCAGAGGAAACAGGAAACAGGTCTTATATACCTGAACTCTAATCAGCATGACAGGTGACAGAAAACAGGCAGCAGACAAACTGTGGAATGGAGTGCCTGTACCACGAGGCTGCCCTGTTCAGCTTAGACAGGACAGAAACTGTTCAGTATCCTGGGAGCCCTGTATATGGAGTTTATTACCAACCCCTGGTTTCTGTCACATATCCTCCCCCCCAGCTCAGACCTCGAGGGGTGAGCGACCATGGATATTAGGGAGTGCATCCTTGACAACCCGTCGGCATTGCCATGTTTGTGCCCCGACCTGTGTTCCACAGAAAATTTAAAGGGCTGTAGGCTTAGGAACCACCTGGTCACCCTAGCGTTCTTCTCCCTATTTTGACACATCCAGGTAAGGGGTGCATGATCTGTGACCAATCGGAACTTTCTCCCCAACAGATAATACTTGAGTGTCTCTACAGCCCACTTTATTGCGAGACACTCTTTCTCGACTATGGAGTAATTTTTCTCCTGGGGATTTAGTTTCCTACTTAAATAAAGGATGGGGTGCTCCTCCCCTTGAGACTCCTGGGAGAGTACCGCCCCCAGCCCTACCTCAAATGCGTCGGTTTGGACAACGAACTCTTTGGAGAAGTCAGGTGTGACCAACACTGGTTGGGCACAGAGAGCTTCTTTCAGGCTTCTAAAGGCCTGTTCGGCTTCGGGGGACCACTTTACCATTAGCGGTCCTCTTGCTTTTGTGAGGTCGGTTAGTGGGGTTGCCTTAGTTGCAAAATTGGGAATAAACCTCCTATAGTAGCCAATTAACCCCAAAAAGGTCCTTACTTGTTTTTTTGTGACTGGCCTTGGCCAATTTTGTATCGCCTCTACTTTGAGTGTTTGTGGTTTGAGTAACCCTCTACCAATAGAATACCCCAGATACTTGGCCTCCTCCAGACCAATAGTGCATTTAGCGGGGTTAGCAGTTAGTCCAGCAGACCGAATTGCGTCGAGCACAGCTTGGACCTTTGGAAGGTGGGACTGCCAATCTTCACTATGGATTACCACATCATCCAGGTAGGCGGCAGCGTACCGAACATGTGGTTTTAAAATTTTATCCATCATTCTTTGGAATGTGGCGGGAGCTCCATGTAAGCCAAAAGGCAGCACCTTATATTGAAAGAGGCCGTCTGGGGTTGAGAAGGCTGTTTTTTCTTTTGCCCTTTCTGTGAGGGGAACCTGCCAGTACCCTTTTGTTAGGTCTAGGGTTGTGAGATATCGGGCTTTGCCCAGTCTCTCTACAAGTTCATCCACCCTGGGCATAGGATAAGTATCAAATTTTGACACCGCGTTTAGTTTCCGGTAGTCATTACAAAACCTTGTTGTACCGTCTGGCTTTGGGACTAAAACTATAGGGCTGTTCCACCCACTTTGGGATTCCTCAATTACGCCTAGTTTTAGCATTTTTTTAACCTCTAAACTTATAGCCTCTCTCTTGGCCTCTGGGATTCGGTATGGTTTAAGGTTAACTCGGACCCCCGGTTCAGAGACTATGTCATGTTTAATTACGTTAGTTTTACCTGGCTGTGTAGAGAAGATTTCTTTGTTCCTTCTCACTAAACTCTGGACCTCTCGTTTCTGATGCACGGACAGTGTTTCAGCTATGCTAACCTCTGGGTCAGTTTCTTGATTCTCTGACGGACCTGGGGGTACTAGGGTTAACAAGACCTCTCTATCTTTCCAGGGCTTGAGTAGGTTTATATGGTAAATTTGCTCAGGTTTCCTCCTACCTGGCTGCCTTACCCTATAATTTACTTCTCCCACTCTTTCCAAGACCTCATATGGCCCATGCCATTTAGCAAGGAATTTACTCTCCACGGTGGGAACCAGAACTAGTACCCTATCACCTGGAAAAAAAATTCTGACCCTAGCACCCTTATTATACGTATTCCTTTGTGCTTCTTGAGCTTTCTCCATGTGTTCCCTCACTATGGGTAGGACTGCAGCAATGCGGTCCTGCATTTGGGCAACATGCTCTATTACACTTCTGTAAGGGGTAACCTCGTGTTCCCAAGTTTCTTTGGCTATATCCAGTAAGCCCCTTGGATGTCGGCCATACAATAGTTCAAACGGGGAGAAGCCTGTGGATGACTGGGGAACTTCCCTAATGGCAAATAACAGGTATGGTAACAAACAGTCCCAGTTTTTCCCATCCTTATCGACCGCCCGGCGTAACATGCTCTTTAAGGTTTTATTGAACCTTTCCACTAAACCATCTGTTTGTGGATGATAGACTGAGGTTCTGAGATGCTTGATTTTTAGGAGTTTACATAGCTCTTTTGTTACTTGGGACATAAATGGTGTTCCCTGGTCAGATAAGATCTCTTTAGGAATTCCGACCCGGGAAAACAGAAGTACTAACTCTTTTGCTATGTTTTTAGCAGAGGTGCTACGTAGGGGAACTGCCTCCGGATATCGGGTAGCATAATCTAATATTACCAATATATGCTGATGTCCCCTAGCAGACTTTATTAGGGGTCCTACTAGATCCATAGCAATCCGGTCAAATGGTACCTCTATTATGGGAAGGGGTACCAATGGGCTGCGGTATGCTTTGAACGGGGCGGTGATCTGACATTCTGGGCATGAGGAACAATAGTTTGTAATTTCTGCCAGAACCCCAGGCCAATAAAAGCTTCGGAGAACCTTTTCTTTTGTCTTTTCCACCCCTAGGTGTCCCCCCAATGGATGACTATGTGCGAGGTGTAATACTACGTTACGGAATGTCCGTGGTACCAACAATTGTTTAGTTGTAACTGATTTTCTTTTATCAACCCGATATACTAGGTCGTTCTCTACCTCGAAGTAGGGGTAAGCAAGTGACCTATCTGGTTGGCCATGAGTACTATTCTGGTCCCGTATATTTCCCCTTGCTACCGCTAATGTGGGGTCCTCCCACTGGGCCTTCTTAAAACTCCCAGGACTGACCTCTAGGTCAGCGAGGGTCTTATCCTGTACTGGGGTGGTAAGTGCCTGATCAACATCTTGATTTGGGGTATTCCCTACCAAAGTAGTGATGGGGAAGGGAATTTCACAGCACTCCTCCTTTTCCCCTTTCTTATTTGGGCCCTCGTCAACCTCCATTTCTGAAAAAGGGAAAGGATTTGTTTCTTCTAACACTTCGTTATGGTCTGCTATTGAACTCTGGGCGCTATTCTGAGCTGGGGACCACATTTTTAGAAAATGGGGAAAGTCGGTCCCTATTAACACATCATGTGCCAGTTTGGGTACAACACCCACCTTGAAATCTAAAGAACCAAATTCTGTTTCAAAAAAAACATCAACAGTGGAATATTCATGATTATCCCCATGTATACAACAAATTGCCACTCTTTGTGAACTGTTTACCTGTTTCTTCTTAATGGGCAATAGGTATTCGGACACTAGTGTGACCATACTCCCAGAGTCAAGAAGTGCCCGAACCCTCTTACCATTAACCTTTACAAATGCCCACAGATGGTTATTCAAGGGGTCCTCTGGGCTAGGGCCCATACATTGGGACAACAGCGAATAAGGTTCCACGCTGTTGCATTGCATGGGCTCATCATTTAGTGGGCAGATTTTTGCTGTGTGGCCCCTCTCATGACAATTTACACATTTAGGTACATAGTCTGTGTCCCACTTAGAGCCTTTTCCCGGCTCCCCATGTTGGCTATTGCCCTTAGTGTGCGAACCACTGTTGCTGGTGCTGCGTGAAGGTGGTTGCCGCTCTTCAGCTCCCCTTAACCCCGGTACCCTTTTACCGTCTCTGGAAGAGTCCTGGAACCTCGGGTAGTGGGGTTGCTCCACGACTGTGGGTTGCGGGTGCTCTCCTGCTGCATTGTACCTTTCTACGAGGGCCACAAGCTCATCCGCATTGTGGGGGTCACTCCGACTGACCCAATGGCGTAAGGCAGAGGGAAGTTTCCTCAAGAACTAGTCCATGACCAACCGTTCCACGATGTGGCTTGCTGAGTTGATCTCGGGTTGTAGCCACTTCCGGGCGAGGTGGATGAGGTCATACATCTGGCTTCGGGTGGCTTTATCCATCGTGAAGGACCATGCGTGAAACCTTTGGGCGCGAACAGCCATGGTTACGCCGAGGCGGGCGAGGATCTCGAACTTCAATTTTGCATAGACGTTAGCTTCGGCTGGCTCTAGATCAAAGTAAGCCTTCTGGGGTTCGCCGCTTAGGAAGGGTGCGATTAGACCAGCCCACTCAGCTTCTGGCCATCCCTCTCTCTGTGCCGTGCGTTCAAACGTGAGAAGATAGGCTTCCACATCATCCGAGGGTCCCATCTTCTGAAGGTAGTGGCTTGCCCTGGTCATTTTCGGAACTGGGGCTGCCGCTGCCAGTGGAAGGTTACTGATAGTCTCCCTCAGGATCTCGAGTTCCTGCTGTAAGCCCTGAGCGAACCGCTGTTGCTCCTCTTTCAGCAAGCGGTTTGTCTCTTGCTGGTTTGCATTCGCCTGTTGCAGGGCTTCATTCGCGTCTCTCTGGACAGCGACATTGCGTACCAGCGCACTCACCACGTCTTCCATCTTGTTTGGAGAGAGAGAAAAAAAACCTTTTTTTTTTTTTTTTTTTTTCTTTAAAGTTCTTTAACCCCCAGACCTTTTAGTGTTGTTGCCCGCATTCTCCACCATATGTGACAAACGGCTTACTCCGGGGCTCCGCCGTCTGTCCGGGACTGTTAGAACACGGTCTTTTAGGGTAGGTTAAATGATGAGACGTCACGTACTGTTCCTTTAAACAGGCTATGCCTGGTTTATTCAGTCCCAGGCACTGAGACTGCCACAGTTTAAACAGAAAACAAAGCCAAACAAAAAGCTGCTCGTCTGAGCGATAACTTAAACTTAGATGTCCCTGACTCAGAGTTGGAAGTGGCTTGTCCACTTCCACCAACAAAATAAGTACCTTTGCAGTCTTTAGACAAACTAACAGAATGAATGAAGCGATTTGGGAAAGAGGCTTTCTCACCCCTCTGCAGTTCAGCAGCCTTCCAGGCTCTTGGGCGGGGCCCAGAGGAAACAGGAAACAGGTCTTATATACCTGAACTCTAATCAGCATGACAGGTGACAGAAAACAGGCAGCAGACAAACTGTGGAATGGAGTGCCTGTACCACGAGGCTGCCCTGTTCAGCTTAGACAGGACAGAAACTGTTCAGTATCCTGGGAGCCCTGTATATGGAGTTTATTACCAACCCCTGGTTTCTGTCACAATACATACATACATGCATGCATGCATACATACATACATACATACATACATACATCATACTGTAATACATACAAACATACATACATGCATGCATACATACATACATACATACAAACATACATACATACTGTAATACATATAAACATACATACATACATACATACATACATACATACATACATGCATACATACATACATACATACATACAAACATACATACATGCATACATACATACAAACATACATACATACATACATACATACATACATACATACATACATACATACATACACACCTGTATGAGAGGAATGATCTACATTAGTGAGCTCCCTGTTCTGCAGCACAGGTAATCACACTGTGCTGTGATGGAGAGAAGAGTAAGGCTGAGCTCATGGTGGGGGTGTTGCTGTGTGTGAGCGCGCTTGCAAGCGCGCGCACACACTTTCGGGACTCAACTGATTTGCTATTGCAGTTCCTCAAGTGCCCGCGGCGCTGCGCGTGTCGGCGCTGGTACATTTTGCCGAGACAAGTCAATTTGAGATTTCGGACTGCAGTCGCTTGACGTCAGTGTCACGTGAGCTGGTTCAGCCAATGAGAGCGAACCAGCTCCGTGGTGCATTCACCACGCCCCCCGCCACGCCCCTGATCGCCTCCCCAATCTCCTGCAGCCTAGTGCACATATCGCTGGGGCTGCACGAGTACGTGCAGTGGCGCGCACAGTAGCGCGCGCATGCTCCGCCACCATGAGCTCAGCCTAAGGCACTTTTAGAGATAGGGGTTATTTAAAGGAGCAATTCCTGCAACATCCAACATGTGTGTGTGTGTTTTTTTGTTAATTAATAAACCTATTAGTTAATACTTACTACATTTTTTTCCCAACTCTTAACAGCAGTTTTAATTAGTTTTAATATAATGAGCGTCCATTGATTTCTATAGCAGGTTTTAGCACACATCCCCAGCAGTGCAAGATCTTTGCCACACGTTCCTGTGTGTGATTATTTGTTTGTTAATATTCCCAGCAAACTGTACAAATAGATAATGTTACTTAGTAATATAAGAATGCATTGTAGCTGCTGAGTTACACTGACTGAAGGATTGATTGAAACGGAAAGGCGGCCATTTAGTGAACCCTGGGCAGCAGGATCTTTGCTGACCGATCAAGGGAGAACTAATCAATAGGCAGCTTAGGTAATTCATTTTCAATAAAGGTAATAATAGGCTGCATAAATGAAAATAAAATAAATATATATATTTTTTTAAGGTGCCGCTTGGATTGCCTCTTGAAATACACATTTAGTTAATAGTACTATTCTGATTCATGATCTTTTGTGTGAAATACATCATTGAGAGTTGACTTTTAAAGAAGCCCCAAGAGCTCATTTACAAATGCTATTCTGACCTAAATATAGAATTTTTTGTTAATACGTGGTAAAATGTACATACAATAGAAAAAAAATGTGAGGGAGCACCATGTATTTTTTTCCCTACCTTGCCATCTAACTTTGCCCTTCTGAACCTTCTAATAGTGTCAACACCAAGAGCTCCAGATATTATCTAAACTCATTTTGTAATCAGAGCAAATTGAATTAAAATCTGTATAGTATTAATTAGGTGAGGTAACGTCTCTCTAGGAACTGATGGGAAAAAAATACTAAAGTGATCAGGGAGCAGTGCAATCTTATACTGTCATTTGCCTATTGTTATAGCTGTGATCTCTTTTGTTAAGTTGAACCAGTGGCACAATAACAAAATGCAAAAATGAAAGGAGACCGTGACCAACGTTATCTTGTACCATGTGAAACACTATTTGAAATATTTCTTTTTACTTTCCCAATATATTCTGGTATTATTACAGAATCTGTATAATAAATGTGACTAAAATACATATCTACTTAAATGTATTTTACAGATGTGAAGCAGGATTGTGGTCATAGGGAAACCAGCAATAGCCTGCAGAGAGAAAGCTGCAACCACCTGTTATATATTTTAATGGTGCTGCAGTAAAGTTAGTACTGGGGGAGGGTTAATGTGTAGGAAATCTCAGATCACTATTACTGTATGTCCTCTTTTTTTGTGTGTCAAAGAGTATTATCATTTTGAGTTCAATTTTTTACTGTTCTTGAGTGCTTTTAAACATTCCTTTGAAGATTTGTATTTTTAAATAATTTATGGAGGATCTGGCTGGTAGAAGTGATGTCCCACTGGAGTTGCAAGATCTTCCACCTTTGTGGTGTGTTGTTGTGTGTCTGTGTAAGTACTGTATATGATGGTTTCAAGTTTCACCAACGTAGCAGCCTTGGTCATATATACCACAATCCTGGATGTGCAGCAGAATGAACTTTTAACATTGAATACTCTATGTTTGTGGCTGCCATTCGGATATTTGCACACGTTTGCAAAGTTTGCAGCGTGTGTTGTTGCATGGCCTTGTACCATTCTCAGCATCCTTGAGATCATTATGAAGTTTCCTGTTGACCAACTTCTGTCTGAGGTCTGTGGTCGCCAGAATACAAGGATGGGAGGTTTGAGGAAAATGTATTTTAATATGTCATCCCCTGTCAGCATGAGTAGCAGATCTTTGATTATTTTTCACATTCCCTCTACAGTATGGTTCTATGTGGCCACTAGTGGTGTGCATGTGTTTTTGTCTTTTCTTCTTTTATTGGAGCACGTGGTCTCGTGGGGCTTTAAGTGCAGATGTGATTGTTTTGGTAATAGTCTCTGTCTTGTATCCCTTCTGTCTCAATTATTTAAACAGGGTTATGGAGGTGTCTGTTCTGGTCTTCAGAGCATATGCAGTGTTATCTTATAGCCTAGATGTGTATGACGGCTTGTTTTGTATTTGTTGGATGGAAGCTGAGGTACCTACATCTGTCAGAGCTCACTCCTCCTCACCTTTTTAACTTGGGAGGTCTTTTCACTTTGCTGCAAGGACAGGACCTACTATGGTTCTTTCCCCTCACACAGAGGTAAAGGGAAGGGTTCACAGTGTAGTGTAGAACCTGCATTTTTGGTTATACCTTGACATTTGGTATGCAGGCTTACGACGTTTTGGCTGAAGGGTTTAACTAAATAACCAAGTAATTATTATTATTATTGAAGTATATAAACTTTATACTTATTACCATATATGTTTTGTCAATTGGATGTAACATTGGGCACCCTTGTCTTTTGTTGTATACATTTGCCACGCCCAGTAGCACTCTTTTTTGACATAAATATATATTCATGATGTGGTGGGTGTAGGAGTTTGAGCTAGCTGGGAATGTGTGTTACATCTGTTACATCTGTCAGTGGGCTTCTTGTATACAGATGTGTATAGCTAGCCATTCTTTGGTGTTACTGTTGTATCAAGAAATATTTTAAGTTTAATTAATGGATGCAATGAGTTGAAGGGCTTGTGAAATTATTTTAGATTTTCTTCATCCCTCTGTCCATAGTATAAATATTCATTATCATCAATGTATCTGTAATATTTCTGGTGGTATATGTCAGGAATCTCTGTTCAAAATCTGGCATAAAAAAGATCGGCATATTGCCATCCTGGTGCCCATTAAAGCACACCTGAATGTCATCCTTGTGGGGGATGTTGCAGTACAGGGATTCTACATCCATGGTAACCAGTAGTGGGCTGGATTGTAGTGGTTTAATGTTTAATGTTGAAGACATCTCTGGTGTCTTGTATGTACATCTTTATTTATATAGCACCCACTTTTGTACTTGGCACTTTACAAGAGAGACAGTATAGTGCAGGGAATTATAATACAATAAATGCAACAAACAAGATCAGACAATAGGAAAGGAAATCCGTGCCCCGGAGATCTTACAATCTAAGGGGTTATGATGGGAGACTGACAGATATAGAAGGTGAGGGAATAAGTGCAGTAGAGGTGGAAAGGAAACAGTTATAGGTAAACCGCAGGGGCATAGCGAGAGATCAAAGCTAAGGCTGGGGCCATGGTACTGCAGACCGTGTGGAGGCGTCCGCACGCTGAGCGAACAGACTGCCTTGAAGCAGTGTTCGCTTCCATGCGGCGTGCGGGCGCGTCCACGCGGAAGCAGAAGGGAGCGCACGTTCCCGAGAGAAATCAGTTAAACTGATTTCTCAGTGCGACAGACCGTGAGGGCGAACCGGCTCATTGACATCACTAGGAACGCCCCCAGGAATACCCCCCACGGCCCGTCCAGCATGGCCAGGGAAAGCAGCCTCTGCGCGCCTCCGCATGGGAGAAGGCACCATGGCCCCAGCCTTACATGCAGGGAGGAGCAGATGAGTGAAGAGCCTTGCAGGTAATGAGCAATACGTTGTGGGTGATCCAACACAAGATGGGAAGCCAGGAGAGGGAATTAAAGAGGAGGTGATCAGAGACTGTTTTGGAAGAAAGTGAAATTATTGTGGTAGCAGAATTTTGGACAGATTGCAAAGAAGAAAGTTGCGAGGCAGGGAGACCTGTTGACAGTACGTTACAATAATACAGATGAGAGAGGTCGGAGAAGGGAGTCAAATACAGATATTGTGGATTTTATTTGTGAGTGTTGATGTGTGAGGAAAAGTAGTGTTGATTGGCCTTAGAGAGCAGAGTTAATACAGAAGAGAAGACATTTATAGTGCAGAAAATCAGATGTAGAGATTTCCTCCAAAGGCATTCAGTGCACTGAGTGCAAGTGCGAAGGAAGCGTGTTTGTAACTTAAGCCAAGGCCATGGGTTTCATGGACGGTTGTGCCAGAGCCTAGATGGGTACAAAGATCAAGAGTGGATCGAGTTGAAAGAGTTGACAAGGTTGTCAAGTTCAGAGAAGGAGAGAGAGAAGTTAGTGTTCAGGGTAGATGCAAGAGCAGAGAGGTCAATGGAGTGAAGGTCTCCAGAGTAGCAAGTAGAACTGGTAGAGGGGGGGGGGAGACGGGGTGAGAGGAGTGAGTGGTGATGAATAATAGAATGCGATGGTCAGAGAATGGAAACGGGGGAGATAAAGAAATTAAAAAGGGAACAGTTTTTATTTAAGGGATTACAGCACAAGGGTTAAGGGGTTAAACAAACGGAGGTTTATTTTGACACAATCCAACAGGGAACATCACATAACAACAAGCATAAAACACAGTTAAAACACACAAACATTGGCATAACATACTTAAAATAGTCCAATCCAGCACTTATGGGGTTATCTGGGGTCTCCTTGCTCAGTCAGACTCTGTCCTTTGCTTCTGACCCTCTCAAGTTCTGGCAAACAGACCGGAAATAGGGGTGTACATGCATTTTCTCAGATGCTCCCCCCCGCCCCCCAGCCTTGGGAAATCCATTGTCCAGCAGGAGGAAATGGTTCTCAGCAAGAAACTGATCTCTGACCTTGTCCAGCAAGGTTGTACTGCAAAACCACATGTGTAATAGCATTACATCCACAGTACCACTACTTTCACACACAAGAAAGTTATACAATTTCACATGGTTTTAGAAAATACATTTACAGGCAATTCCAGTGCTGCACAATAACCCACCTTTCATCATGGGCAGTGACCCTGGTGAAAGGACCAGCAGGACTGGATTTAACCTTTAATTTAACTCTACGGTTGCTCTTTTTATCACACTTCATATTTGTTCAGTGTGTCCATGACCTTAGGAAGAGAGAGACCTCATGAACATGTGTCCTAAATTATCAATTGTTAGTCCAAATAAAAAAAAAAGATATATCACCCAATACGGAAGTACTCATTTAGTGTATTACAACTGAACTAACACAGCTACGTCAGCTTAAGCCAAATGAAATTAAATATACATATACTAATCTCTCTTGGAAGGTAGATACTCAGCCCTTGTATGATGGCAGTTTCAGCAGTTTTGAGTAACAGGATCAGAGACCTATGTGCAGTAGAAAGAGTTTGGTTGAGGCCATTTTTTAAGGACTTTACATCTGGGAGATACATTCCACCTGAGCACGCTCTCAGGCAGAGCCAACATACACTGACGAGGGACCTTAACTCTACCTGAACTCTGTTTCCAGGCAAAGCCAGCTCTCTGGAAACCCAGTTCTGAAATACATTATGCATTAACTCTGTTACATCTGGCAAAATAAACAACAGAAGATTAATTACAAGTCACATCCATCTACTAACAATTCATTTAAAATACGGAACAAAATAAACGTTTAAACTTTCCACATTTCCTATTCAAATTACTTTGTTTTTAGCACATTCTTTCTGTCCTACTGATTTTGATAATATATTTAAGGGTAGGCTACACTCTAAAGCAGAGGTGCGCAAACCTTTTTGTCTGCACCCCCCTGCCTGCTCGCACCCCCATTTACCTTTTCTCTGGTGTCATCTGAAGTTGTGTTGCCATGCATTTGACTCCGCATTGCCATGATGATGGCCGCCAGAAGCTGCCGGAGACAAGGTATGGCACATGCACAGGCTTCGCGTGCTCCCCCATCATTTAATTTAAATGTTGTATAAGTGCCATGCCCCCCAGGGGGGTGCTTGCCCCTCAGTTTGCGCACCAATGCTCTAAAGCAGAGCCCTTTAACTAGTTTTCCAAAAGGGCCAGATCAGGAAAATGTTTAGGAGCAGAACGGCCACAAGCCAATTACTGTATAATCTAATTTTATACGTGAAAAGTATCAGTACCATATACATTTACAGTAACTTAAATTACAAGTGAGTTTCGGTGTTAAAAACTACACATAGAACAGGGGTCTCAAGCTAAGTCCTCAATGGCCAACAAGGTTTTATGGATATCCCTGCTTCAGCACAGGTGGCTCAATCAGTGGCACGGTCTTTGACTGAGCCACTGATTGATCCACCTGTGCTGAAGTAGGAATTTTCATAAATGTTGGTGGAACTTGAGGACTGAGCTTGAGACCCCTGACTTAGATGCTTAAGCAACTGGTATGAAATTTCCAGGGACAGAAAGTTGAAGGGCCACATCAAGGCCCTTTGTGACCTGATTTGGCCCACGGACCACAAGTTGAAGAGCCCTAATCTAGAGGCTATCTATAGTAAATTATGTTAAAGCAGGGCAAAAAGCGTGAAGTTACCTAGAACAGGAGTTGTAGAGGAAAAAAAGGTGCGCTCTGAACTAATAGTGTCTGAATCCATTAATTAGACCTCTTTATGTGAAAGGTTGCAGCTAGTAGAAAATTATGTCTCAAAACATCAATGGCGAAGAGATAATTAAAGAAATACCAGCGCCAAAAGTCACATATTACACTATGACTGTAAACGCCTAGATATGGGCACTGGGCCAAGTGTTCACATTTTGGTTTTAGTTCTTAACATTTTTTAGGGATTTGGTATTGTAATGTAAAGTTCTGATTTCACATATCCGGTTTTGTCCATCTCTTGTAAGCATATGCAAAAATAATGACTCATTACCATAAGGTTAACATAAAGTCATGTGTCTCTCCTCCCCTCTCTCTCCTCCCCTCTCTCCCCCTCTCTCTCCCCCTCTCTCTCCCCTCTCTCTCCCTTCTCTCTCCCTTCTCTCTCCCTTCTCTCTCCCATCTCTCCCCCTCAAAAGCACTATTACAAGAAGATTAACACCACAGTTTGGTATGGTTTAAGTAATGTATTTCCTGGCATTAACCTTAATAGAGTTTTGTGAATCTGGGATTATCGTAATTTACTTTATATTGAGATTATTTACAATAAGAACTGTTACAAATAATGCCAGGCTTTTTACGGGAGTAAATTCTGGCTAACATTACGTTATTTGGTTTAGGGCAGCGGTGCGCAAACTGGGGGGCGCGACCCCCAGGGGGGGCGCGAGACTGCCGACAGGGGGGTGCGAGGTTTACAGAGGCCCCGCGCGCTTCCCGAAGGCACTTAAATTAAGTGCCGGGGGAGCTGCAGGGCCTCTGTAAACCTAACTTACCGTGGCTTCTTCGGCTTCCTCCCTGCGTCGCCATGGCAACGCGGCGTCAAAATGATATGGCAACGTGACGTCATGACGCCAGAGCGCGGGTAAGTGGGAGTTGGGGGGGCGCGGGAGTGAGGGGACCGCCGGAAGGGGGGCACAGGGAAAAAAGTTTGCGCCCCCCTGCTTTAGGGAACACTCTGTTATAAAAACTGTCATTAACTTATGGTAACATCATGTTAAATACTGTAAAGTAACAGAACCTAGTGAATCTTGAATTAAAACGTAAAATATAATCTCTCTTTAATTAAAAAAATAAACATTGGTTATTGTTTTAAAGAATATTAAAGTTATCAACATTTTGCTCATGTCATTTATGTTACAGTTATCTAAGAGTTTAATATAATTTTACATATCTTTTAACTCTCTCTAGATGAAAGGAGGATATAATATCACTAAATTATCTAGCAGCGTGAAAGCCTTTAGCATTGGTACATTATTGCTGTAAAAACTCTAATGTAGTCTGAATGGAAAACTTAATCTTATAATCTCACTCCTTTCAAACATCCCTTCATGTGGTTGTCAAAGGCCATACATGTGAAGCCCCCTTTCCCTATGCCTAAGGGAATTACGTGGGTAACCACGCGTGCTGCTGTATCTGTTGCTCACAAGAGGTCTAAGCCTCTGGGAGCCTGGGGTGAGCTCTTTTTCCTTGTGTGCAGCGCCTCCACCTATGAGGGATCCCAGCATTGGCGGGATAGCCCCTTCATAGGAACCAATATACAGTAATTAGTAATACACCACATGTCTGTATATAACTAAGCTTTACTGTACATACTCTAAACACAGATAAACACAATAAGCGGAACCCACAATATAACACAGTGACCCAACATGTGGTGGTTCCCCCAAAGTACCGAGGGTGCCGTCACTCAAGGCCTCCAAATGAATATCAAGAACATCAATTTTACTTGTATGGTTAATAGAGGTAAAGACTAAATTACAGTCAACAAGCAATGTTCCCAATTTTATTTACAGGTCTGTGGTACAGCGATGGGCTTACACTTTGCACCCAGTTACGCAAATTTGTATATGGGGGCATGGGAACATCGCTGTATCTGGCATAACAACCCTTTTTCACATCAAATAATTATTTGGAAGCGCTTTATCGATGATGTGCTCCTGGTGTGGAGGGGTGATGAGGTGACCCTCAATTCCTTTCTTCAATATATCAATTCGAATGACTGTAATTTAGTCTTTACCTCTATTAACCATACAAGTAAAATTGATTTTCTTGATAATCATTTGGAGGCCTTGAGTGATAGGTCTGTAACTTCTAGTACACATTTCAAGGAGGTTGATTCCAACAGTTTCCTATTAGCCACAAGCAATCACAAGAAACAATGGATTAGGAACATGCCTCTAGGACAGTTCATTAGATTGAAGCGAAATTGTAGTAGAGACATAGACTATCAGACACGGGCTAGTGATTTACGCATGAAATTCTTAGAGAGGGGTTATGATTCAGATTTAATTCTCAAGGCATGGGAACGGGCAGGGTCTATGAATAGGGAACAATTACTGATACCCAAGATAAAGCCTCAACCCAAATTTGGTCCTTTGGAAACAGGTTTAATATCTGTTCCTTTTGTTACTACGTTTAATTGTGATTGTAGATATTCAAAAAATTAAACATAAAAACTGGAAGATTTTGGAGAATTGTCCTATTTTGGGCTGTAGATTGTCAGCAAAACCTCGTGTGATCTTTAGGACAAGTCAAAATCTTAAAAATTCACTTGCACCAAGTGATATCCGTGTGAAAATCACCAATGTTAATACAAACACGTGGTTACCTTCTAAACCTACAGGTAATTTTATATGTGGGAAATGTTTAGCTTGCAAGCACATTCATAATAATCGCAAGAGTTTTTTCTGGTATAAATTCAGATAAAAATGTATAACAAACATTGTATATCATGTACAACTTCCTGTGTGGTGTACCTCCTTGAGTGTCCCTGCGGTCTCCTATATGTGGGTAGGACCAGCAGGCACTTGAGGAGGCGCATGTGGGAACATATTCGCATTCGCAAGACCAATCACTCTCAGGACCCTACATATCTTAAATATAAAGATATTCAGGCTATACCCACTGACAGGAGGCGTGGAGATAGGATAAAGGTATAAAGGACAGAGAGTTACTGGATATTCCAATTGAACACCATGGTCCATATGGTATTAAATGAAGAGCTTGATATTATATCACTCCTATAATTTCTTTCATGTGTATCTATAACAGCCTATCTATAAGAAGATGTATCTTTTATTTCTATATATTTGTCTATATCTGCCGTTAATATTTTGGACCATCATAATAATTTTAATTATTTTTTTTGATAAGTCCCAATAGTAACATCACTATTGGATCTCTAGTTCTAAGTAATCCATTTGACTCTAATGTTGTCATTCCAGACTCTCAAGGTTACAATATCTATTTGCTATGGAATCTTTCAAGTTATGTATAGTTAGAATTTTCAGCCAAATGTATAATTTCTGTGATTAGTTCTTTATAAGTGATTTTTGTAGGATGTGATCTTGCATGTTCACTCTGAAGTAATTACAACTGTTTGTTTAATTGCTTAATAGATCCACCAATGGGTAATGTGGTGGCTTAATTGTCTTGTAACTCTACGACTATTTTCTAGTTGCATTTGGGTTCAAATAGCACACATTTCCAGTATCAATCACCCATGTTGAAGTATCTTTTATGATATGAAACGTGTTGTATAGGAAATAGATTGTGTGCTTTTTATTCCATTTTTATTCTACATATACTGTATACTGTATCTTGCTATTTAGTAATTTTTATAGTTAATTCCCCTTTTTGGTGCTTTTTTGCACTTATTCATTCAAAGATTGGGCGGAGCAGTGCAGTGTTCTATGTCTGCAGCTTTATTGTGAGTTTGTGAATTTTTCATTGTGAAACCAGGGGACCACTGGAAACATCATACTGGGAGCGGGTGCCTTCCCTGACTGGTACAAGCTGAGGGCAGCTAGCCGGGAGCGGGTGCATTCCCTATCCAGTGGTGAGTGGAGCCAGACGTGAAATAGATCAGCTGGTCTACACTGCAAACTACTGAGACGTGAACTGCCTGCACTGACGAGCTGAGAGCGGGTGCTTTCCCTATCAGCATTACCTGAACCACAGTACTGCTACTTTTGTTGCCCTTGCTAACATCTACATTTACAATGCACAATGAGCTTCTGGTAACTTTACTGCCCGTAGTGACGAGCTGAGAGTGGTGTTTCCCCTATCAGCATTGCCTTAACCACAGGACTGCTACTTTTGTTGCCTTTGCTAACAGCTGCATTCACAACATACAAGGAGTCTCTGGTAACTTTGTATCGTTTCAATTTTATGTTTGCTTAACTTATCTAGTGCTTTTTCATAGCACTCATGTGTGTTTCTTTTAACCTATACAGGCAGTCCTCGGTTATCCGACACAATGCGTTACTCAAAATGGCGTTGTATAGCGACACGTTGTAAAGCGAAACACGTTTTCCCATGGGAACACTGTTTAAATGAAAGGTTCCGTTCCTGAAGGCATTTTTAACACTAAAATACACCAAATATTTTATGCAGGCAATAGGATATGCAGCACACACATATATTATATAGTGTATATACTGTATTATATATATTATATAACATAATAAATAATATATTATATAGTATAATATAATATTATATATATACGCCCTTACGACGCTTTGCAACGTTGTTTATGTGAATGTGTATATATATACACACATACACAACGTTGCAAAGCGTCGTAAGAGCGTTGGATAAGCCATTTTGGCGTTGTAAAAATGAATATAGGTGTGCATTGCACAGCGTTGGATAAGCCATTCGTTGTAAAGCGAAGCGTTGTAAAACGAGGATTGCCTGTATTAAATATTTTTTCTATTTTGGAACATGTCTTTTGCGCTGTTATCTTTTTCTTTACATTTGCCCTATTGGATGTTTTGAACCATATTTATATACCTGCTGCATTTTCCATGGTCCTAGTTACATATGTATATTTTTATTTTCCATATGTATGTATTTTGCATATGTATATTATACTTTGAGCACCTGGCTGTGGTAGTTTAACATTGCTGATTTAGAGCGCTCTACACTACCCCTTTTTTTCTTCATAAAGTGGTTAAACTGATTACTAGGAGCATTAATAAATACCTAGCTACAAGGTACCAACATAAGGGACCAGCGCCCAACTGGAAGTCAGGGAACATTCAACGTCTACCCAAACGCGTTCCAAATACTGATAGCTACAACACCACAGCTGCTAGTGACACTGATTGCTCTGATAATCAACTCTCAGACTGGGCTGCTTTTTTTAGACGGTGGGCAACAGACTACCAGGGCTTAAGGACAGTCGACAAGGGAACTAAGAAGTGAAGAAGGGGCAAGAGGCACAAACAAAAGCATAAATAAACTCCCGATAGACCCAAAAAATGAAGAAACCAAAACCTTGATATATAAACTTTCTAACTACGCTCAGTCCTAGTGAAATGAAGATTCGAAACAAAGGCTTATCTTTTGTCCCCACGTTACACAGGATCCATTTGACTGAGAAAAATCACTCACAAAATTACATTGTCAATTGAAATTAGAAGACTATTTTCCCAATAAGAAAACAGAGCTACGGTCTCAAAGTCCATTTCACATGTTTAAACGCAAGAGTAAGTTTGACCCCACCTCTATTAATCCCTCTATACACACATATACTTTATGAGGTTAGTTAGGAAAACTAATAAAGGTACCAGCACACTCGACTGATGTGAAAATCAAAGGTGCTTTTTGATTTATCCACTAATAATCAGTCAAGTGTCTTGGTTCATATTCCAATAATCTTAATGTACTAACCGCTGCACCTTGCATCATACCTGGTTTGGGAGTGTGACCCATAATATACGCTTTTGTATACTGTATACAAAGGGTCGTGAGAGCCGGTGCAGCTGCCTTGGAAATACATATGACCAGTACTGCAAAAAGTCTAGGTACAAAACTTTATTGAAGGCACATTTAAAAACAGTAAGAGAACACTCCTACGCATTTCGCGTCATAACCCACGCTTTAGTAAAGAGTGATATACTGTATATAAAACTGTTTGTATTGTACAGAACCAAACCCCTAAAAAAATGTTAGATCCAAAAGCTAAACCCAACACATTGTGCCAAGTAAACATCTCTACTCTCAATGAACAAAATAATGCTTCAATAAAGTGTTTTTTTTTAATTAAATTGTCTTTAATATATGCTATATATGATTTGATCTTTGTTATTAAAACGTATGTTAATTATCACACTAAAAATATTCTAAATAAATATATTAGAAAGTAACTTAAAAACAAAGCTTTGTGGAGATGCGCATGCGCGACAACGGACTGAATGGACGCTTAAGTTCACAGCTCCGTTCCCAGCCGACAATAAATAAACAATAAATGCGCTAAAACCTACCCGATTCACACCAAAACTGACCACACAACCCCCGGATACCCCCAGGATGTCGAAAGGGACTCGCTCAAAGCGCTCCTCCACGGTGCTGACGGATTATTTCGGAAAGGGAGATCAGCCGCGCACCAAAAGCCACGAGGGCCCCCCGCCAAGCGGTTCCGACTCGGAGGCAGAAGGGGACAGAGAGTTACTGGATATTCCAATTGAACACCATGGTCCATATGGTGTTAAATGAAGAGCTTGATATTATATCACTCCTATAATTTCTTTCATGTGTATCTATAACAGCCTATCTATAAGAAGATGTATCTTTTATTTCTATATATTTGTCTATATCTGCCATTAATATTTTGGACCATCATAATAATTTTAATTATTTTTTTTTGATAAGTCCCAATAGTAACATCACTATTGGATCTCTAGTTCTAAGTAATCCATTTGACTCTAATGTTGTCATTCCAGACTCTCAAGGTTACAATACCTATTTGCTATGGAATCTTTCAAGTTATGTACAGTATAGTTAGAATTTTCAGCCAAATGTATAATTTCTGTGATTAGTTCTTTATAAGTGATTTTTGTAGGATGTGATCTTGCATGTTCACTCTGAAGTAATTACAACTGTTTGTTTAATTGCTTAATAGATCCACCAATGGGCAATGTGGTGGCTTAATTGTCTTGTAACTCTACGACTATTTTCTAGTTGCATTTGGGTTCAAATAGCACACATTTCCAGTATCAATCACCCGTGTTGAAGTATCTTTTATGATATGAAACGTGTTGTATAGGAAATAGATTGTGTGCTTTTTATTCCATTTTTATTCTACATATACTGTATACTGTATCTTGCTATTTAGTAATTTTTATAGTTAATTCCCCTTTTTGGTGCTTTTTTGCACTTATTCATTCAAAGATTGGGCGGAGCAGTGCAGTGTTCTATGTCTGCAGCTTTATTGTGAGTTTGTGAATTTTTCATTGTGAAACCAGGGGACCACTGGAAACATCATACTGGGAGCGGGTGCCTTCCCTGACTGGTACAAGCTGAGGGCAGCTAGCCGGGAGCGGGTGCATTCCCTATCCAGTGGTGAGTGGAGCCAGACGTGAAATAGATCAGCTGGTCTACACTGCAAACTACTGAGACGTGAACTGCCTGCACTGACGAGCTGAGAGCGGGTGCTTTCCCTATCAGCATTACCTGAACCACAGTACTGCTACTTTTTTTGCCCTTGCTAACATCTACATTTACAATGCCCAATGAGCTTCTGGTAACTTTACTGCCCGTAGTGACGAGCTGAGAGTGGTGTTTCCCCTATCAGCATTGCCTTAACCTCAGGACTGCTACTTTTGTTGCCTTTGCTAACAGCTGCATTCACAACACACAAGGAGTCTCTGGTAACTTTGTATCGTTTCAATTTTATGTTTGCTTAACTTATCTAGTGCTTTTTCATAACACTCATGTGTGTTTCTTTTAACCTATACAGGCAGTCCTCGGTTATCCGACACAATGCGTTACTCAAAATGGCGTTGTAAAGCGAAACGCTGTAAAGCGAAACACGTTTTCCCATGGGAACACTGTTTAAATGAAAGGTTCCGTTCCTGAAGGTATTTTTAACACTAAAATACACCAAATATTTTATGCAGGCAATATTATATGCAGCACACACATATATTATATAGTGTATATACTGTATTATATATATAATATAACATAATAAATAATATATTATATAGTATAATATAATATTATATATATTCGCCCTTACGACGCTTTGCAACATTGTTTATGTGAATGTGTATATATACACACATACACAACGTTGCAAAGTATCATAAGAGCGTTGGATAAGCCATTTTGGCGTTGTAAAAATGAATATAGGTGTGCATTGCACAGCGTTGGATAAGCCATTCGTTGTAAAGCGAAGCGTTGTAAAACGAGGATTGCCTGTATTAAATATTTTTTCTATTTTGGAACATGTCTTTTGCGCTGTTATCTTTTTCTTTACATTTGCACTATTGGATGTTTTGAACCATATTTATATACCTGCTGCATTTTTCAAGGTCCTAGTTACATATGTATATTTTTATTTTCCATATGTATGTATTTTACATATGTATATTATACTTTGAGCACCTGGCTGTGGTAGTTTAACATTGCTGATTTAGAGCGCACTACACTACCCCTTTTTTTCTTGATAAAGTGGTTAAAACTGATTACTAGGAGCATTAATAAATACCTAGCTACAAGGTACCAACATAAGGGACCAGCGCCCAACTGGAAGTCAGGGAACATTAAACGTCTACCCAAACGCGTTCCAAATACTGATAGCTACAACACCACAGCTGCTAGTGACACTGATTGCTCTGATAATCAACTCTCAGACTGGGCTGCTTTTTTTAGACTGTGGGCAACAGACTACCAGGGTTTAAGGACAGTCAACAAGGGAACTAAGAAGTGAAGAAGGAGAAGGGGCAAGAGGCACAAACATAAGCATAAATAAACTCCCGATAGACCCAAAAAACGAAGAAACCAAAAACTTGATATATAAACTTTCTAACTACACTCAGTCCTAGTGAAATGAAGATTCGAAACAAAGGTTTATCTTTTGTCCCCATGTTACACAGGATCCATTTGACTGAGAAAAATCACTCACAAAATTACATTGTCAATTGAAATTAGAAGACTATTTTCCCAATAAGAAAACAGAGCTACGGTCTCAAAGTTCATTTCACATGTTTAAACGCAAGAGTAAGTTTGACCCCACCTCTATTAATCCCTCTATACACACATATACTGTATGAGGTTAGTTAGGAAAACTAATAAAGGTACCAGCACACTCGACTGATGTGAAAATCAAAGGTGCTTTTTGATTGGTCCACTAATAATCAGTCAAGTGTCTTTGTTCTTATTCCAATAATCTTAATGTACTAACCGCTGCACCTTGCATCATACCTGGTTTGGGAGTGTGACCCATAATATACGCTTTTGTATACTGTATACAAAGGGTCGTGAGAGCCGGTGCAGCTGCCTTGGAAATACATATGACCAGTACTGCAAAAAGTCTAGGTACAAAAATTTATTGAAGGCACATTTAAAAACAGTAAGAGAACACTCCTACGCGTTTCACGTGGTAACCCACGCTTTAATAAAGAGTGATATACTGTATATAAAACTGTTTGTATTGTACAGAACCAAACCCCTAAAAAAATGTTAGATCCAAAAGCTAAACCCAACACATTGTGCCAAGTAAACATCTCTACTCTCAATGAACAAAATAATGCTTCAATAAAGTGTTTTTTTTTTAATTAAATTGTCTTTAATTTATGCTATATATGATTTGATCTTTGTTATTAAAACGTATGTTAATTATCACACTAAAAATATTCTAAATAAATATATTAGAAAGTAACTTAAAAACAAAGCTTTGTGAAATGCATATCAGTTGAATGGTTAAAAGCTGCAATCTGCCCAACAATTTTAATACATTTTTTAAAGCATTGGAACTGGGGATTACTTAGGAACTGGACTGTACCATTTTCACTCCAGGAATCACCTAGATCCCGAAATACTCACAATTTTCTGTCAGTTCACTTTCATTTTTTTGTTTTTTTTTAAAGATGGCGCCCGCAGTAATGCAATGGAAAGCCACTATGTTATCCGTTGCGGCTTTCTTTAGTCCTGCATTTTGCCGACCAGTTTATTTCCTCAAAATGGAAGGAGAAGACCAGAACGTACACATGATATTATGAAAAATAGAGTGGTCCAGCTCCGGTAGACACCCCTGTTAAAATACTGTAAACAAATTTAAAACGAGAAGCGGGGATTGCTGCTTTAATGTTTCTTAGCAATAATGGTTGTACCTCTAGAATTGAAAGTTATGTTCTCCAATTGTTATCAGTATCAAATTAGTCCATCAGAAAATTGTTGCCATCCCCAGCAATTAGCAGACACTCTACCAGATGGCTGTCATCATCATGAAAGCAATCGCTGGGTCCTTATCTGTCCCATGATGTCCACAATGAGTTTCCTTTACCTTTCATGCCTGGAGCAGGTGCATTCAAGCAGCATGTAATTACTCAATACATCTGTAAAGTAGTGACGCTATCTAAAGTAGCTCGCTTACTTTAATTCTATGATAAAAGAGAAAAACTTTTACCATTCTTTACCATTTATCTTAAAGGTGTAGTCACCCCCCAAATTACCTATTTTTAAAATATACTCAATGTCATGTCCTGTGAAGCATATTATCAATCTTATTTTTTTTCTAGCAGTTTTTTTTATTTTATATACATTTTTAATTAAAAAATCCCAAAGGGAAAGGTTGGAAGTGCGGCGCAACTGCGCATGTCTGAAAGAGGCTCCCGGATGTCTTGTTCCAAAAAAACTTTATTGACACACACCAGGGCTACACCAGCATCTCCCCCTCAACGCGTTTCACCCTTACGCAGAGGGCTTCGTCTTGGAGTGGGGAGAAGTGGTGACAGCCTCTTAAATACCTAAAAGCCCGCGAAAGCGGCATTAAAAATTTAACCCCTTCAGTGCTTTTAGCCCAACAGCTAATATCAATGCTATTAAATCCTAGTGTCTGTACAACTCACTTTAGACATATTCTATGCATAAAGAGCATTTTAAATATATAAACAGACATACGTAATTGCACAGTACTACATACCCATTGGTTACTAATGATTAATTAATCGGGTAATGTCTTTGAGTATGTAGTACTGTGTATATAAGACACTTAGAATCAGTCAGCAAATCACTCCTGAAGAAACCGAATGCGGAGAAACGC
This sequence comes from Ascaphus truei, assembly GCF_040206685.1. NCBI lineage: Eukaryota > Metazoa > Chordata > Amphibia > Anura > Ascaphidae > Ascaphus > Ascaphus truei. The sequence goes on from NC_134486.1 coordinate 27,513,763, forward strand.
GTAGAGTGACGCTGACCAGTGAGATCCCTAAGCGTTTGGAGCCCCAGCGAGCGGATGACGTCACTTCCGGTTTCCGGGTTCAGTGAGAGGCACCAGTGACACGCACGCCGAGACACAGGGGAGGCAGAGAACACACGCTTCACTTGCCGAGATCCAGTTCGCAGGATCTATATGCTTTTATATTTTCATTACCATGTGAGTGTATCCCTTACCACTTACTTTTATAAATTGTCAATCCAGTCTGCACTATGTCCGTTTCTTTTATGATTAAGGTCTCCAGAAGCTCCTTGTGATTACCATCCTTGGTGGGCTGTGATTCAAAGATACCTTTATGTGAATATCACTCACTATATGTTTGTGAGTATTTTGCACACAGACTCCTACATTTATATTTATCATTATTTATCTTGAGAAAGCGCCACAGTGGGCGTGAAACACGTGGGAGAGTAGTTAGTACTGTTTGTTTCTTTGTTTTTTATGTAGTTTATTCAATTTGATTTTTAACCCTTTTTGCTGGTGAGTGCCTATATTCTTTTTACGGAGCGGCTGTATATTCGATCCTTACCTTGTTCTACTGCAATCTTTAAAGGGCATTGTAAAACCCATGATCAGCAGGTCTCCACAGGTGATGCGAGGGTCACCCTATTACTTATTGTTGAAGATCTCCAATATATATTATATTACCTATCTGTTGCAATTCATAATGATATAACGAATAGATCTGCGACGGGCAGAAGTACTCGTGTATAATAGTATAAAATATGAAAAGATATCTGTATTGCAACTAACAGATAATGTAACAGATAAATATCCAAAGAGTTATCCATGCGTGCATCAAAATCCCCCGAACGCAATGATGGGGTTGGCATTAACCTAGTGATTACAGGGAGAGAGTTATGAGGTATTTAATTAAAAGCATTCTCTCTCCTACTAAACACCAGCCATACATTTTCCAAAAGATGGATGAGTGGGAGATAAGATACACCCACAAAAGTTTGGCCGGTCCTTTGTCACAGAGGCAAAGTTGTGTCTTTAAGAATTGAGATTTGAGCAACACTATGTGAGAATTCATCTATAAAGAGGGTTATATCTATATCTCTTGAATTTTTACAGCCTCTTGAAAGGATCTAAAATGATTCAATGGTAAGGTATAGATCTTTTGTTTTTCTCCCTTTTATTTAACAAAACAGTCTGCTTTTATTTTTCTAATCTATCTTTTCTGTAACAAGCACTGTACACTTTTTATTATGTTAAATCTAACATTTAACAAGTATCGACTTTGGGCTCTAATTGAACCTATTACCTTTTTGAAGAGATTAACTGTAGTTTTGTTTAATTGAATTTTGTATGTTAATGAAATTTTTCCAGTATAGGGGGAGGGGGAGCGAGGTTTCAAGGCCTTAAATGAATCGTAGTGTTGGCACCGTAATTGTGACGTAGTGTGAGGTTTTTTGGGGCGCTAATGCTCATGTTTAGTGCCCTGTGGGACGGTAAGTGAGTCCGCTGGATGTTACTAACCCATTTCACATACACATTACACACACGTATACACGAGTAGTATATATGTGACACATGCTTATTTTGATTTGTTCGAAATTTGCTAAAAATCCCAATCTACAATTGTAGCATGCGTTGTTTCACCCTCTGGCGCTGCTTCGACTGATCTAGAAAAAAGTCCCCAAATCTGATCAAACGTATAAATGCAAAAACCTTTTCTTACCAAAAATATTTCATAACAGGGATTTTTTAATGAAATCTGTATTTTATTAAAACATTTCAGCAAGAGCTATTTGTAGTTTTGCATGGTCAAAAAAATGCATATTTCTCCCCTAGCTTATGCAAAGAAATTGCCAAACTTTTAACAACGGTTCTCTCAAATACTATGAGTTTCATATCAACTTTTTTACCAGCCATTTCCATCATATTTTAGACCAGTGCTTTAGCTTGTCTTTCCATCAGAGACATATGCATCACATTGAATGATAAAATAAGCATCATTCTACCAGATAATATCAGTCTGAGGTCCACATTCAATTAATTCTGTTAATATGCTTTGTATTAGCCAAAATATATCACTTTGCTTGATTCAATAAGAATTATATATTGCATTTGCAAAGTGCGATTAACTTGTCATTTGCATACACCAGAAAGTGATAAATACCTCCAGAAAATGCGTTATCCAAAAAGAAAGGGAGTAATAGATATTGCCAAATGAGGTTGATGGTTTCTATCAAAGTTTCATATCAACTTTTTCACCAATCCGTCTCTTAATGAAACATTTAATGGTGCATGATCACAACAATCAAGACACTCCCATTAGAGAGATAATTACACATGTTTGCTGATTTGTCCAGGAGATTAATATGGCTAGCAGAAAGTAAGCCTTGCCAGTGAGTCATATAAAAATAATAATAATAGCATGCTAGTTGTACCCAGTGCTTTACAGAGACATTTTGCAGGCACAGGTCGCTGCCCTGTGGAGCTTACAATCTATGTTTTTGGTGCCTGAGGCACAGAGAGGTAAAGTAACTTGTCCAAGTTCACAAAGAGCCAACACCAGGAATTGAACCAGGTTCCCCTGCTTCAAACTCTCAGTACCTGTCAGTGTCTTTACTCACTGAGCCATTCCCTACTCTAGTAGTGGCAACATTACTTGTCATATTACATGGAAAGCATATGTGTTCAAAGAGGCAGGTGCACGTAATGAAATATGCACGATTGATTAATTTACTGACTAAGTTGACCGTTATCATGTTTGGCTAGATGAGCCATAATGAGAAAAACCTATTTATCTCTGTAACAGAATGTTTCCCTGATGCATGAGTAGTGTGACCATGCCCGAGAGACTGAAGGGTTCATGATTAATTAAAAAGAAAGCAAATTAAAAACAGGGGAAGGATTTCTGTTTTAATGTGATGTCAAAATACTATTTAAATCCGAGAGTATAAATAAACCTTTAACTAATGCAAATTATGTGTAACTTGAAGCAGCTAGTGCTGCAGTAAAACACCCATTCCATCCTAAATCTGAATTCCAAAGTAATTTCCCACGGCTCCAGGGAATGTGTAGCCACGGGCAGGCTGCCCTAGGTGGCTGCATTTTACTCAATGGGAAGACGTCCCTGTGAAAAGGTAATTTGCCGCAATAATTTTAATCTGGCCTATCCGGTGATGGGGAATGTTAGCCGGGCTACATCTGAAGGTAGGTTTTGGAAAGCAAATGGAGTTGCATGCATCCGAGTGGTAACATATGAGAAACTCCCCTGAATGGCTCCCCTGAACCTGGGACCCTTCAGAGAGGATCCATGGTTCCGAACCCTCTGGTCCCCCCCCTGTTCCTAAGGTATAAGCAGTATTATCTACAGGGAAAAGACCACTTGTCCGGAGCACTGATCAGGAGATGACGTTGTGACTTTCTTTTGATTACGTTGCCTTTCCATTTGTAGTTTTTATGTGTCTGACGCTGCACATAACATTACAAACAGCGTGGGAACTGAGGGGGGCACAGACCCGCTCTGGGGGACTCCCCGGATCAAGTACGTTTTTTTGTTTTACAAATTACAAAAAAGACACATGAATCTGTATCACAATGGTCACCTGAATTGCTTTCACTTTGCTGGTATTGACCATCTCCAAAACTCGATAAGTGGTGGTGATATGGACAACAGACTCCTAAGTGGAGAGTCCGAATGGATATATGAATTAACAACATTGAACCCATGTGGAATTAATTAAGATTTTACCTTAACCCCATTTTTATATGGATGCCTCAAATATTTACCAGTTTCACCTAATCACTGAATGGGTCTGAAAGATGGCATCACCGACCACGTGGTCTCCTAGGTTCATGCTTATTGCTATGATCTATTAACCCCATGTATGGATGTGCAGTAAAAATTCAATGATCTACAGTATTTAGTATGCCTAATATTTACTAATCATTACCTAATACGATATAATCAAGTATTCACCAACAATGCTGTCTTTCTCCTCACCTCAGATATTTAATATCATGGATATGATCAATGATTAGGGTTTTCTTGTCTAAAAGAGGTCACAAAGATTGTGGCAACTTATGTATTATAAGGATATATATAACTTCATCTATACAATATATCTATACTAGCTGTACCCAACGTCACATATACACGATCTAGCAGATCTGAAAGGTTATTAATTAAAAATGTCTCTTTGTTTTCACTCCTATTGCCTTGCTCTCTCTTGTCCCAACTTCCATCACGCCCTACTCCTCCAAATAGCTGCTTCCTCCTCACAAATCCCTTCAAATCCGGTGAGTTCTCTACTACCTCTGAGCTAAGGAAATATGGCTTTGCCCTAACTTACAAGCCCAGTGATTTATTAGTATTTTCATATACGTACAAAGTTGTTAGTGATATATAGATAGTCAGTGGTTAGCTAGAAAAGTTTACACCACTTCAGACTTGACAATTTTTTTAATCAAAGTCAATATAATATAAGGCACAGAAACGCAGAATGAAATATCTCTCATTATTATCGATGGGACCCATTTGACTTAATTGCCAAACATTGCTAATGAATATAAAGGCAAAAAAGCTTGTTGGTTAGACCAGATAGCCCTCACTGTTGCAGGGGAGATACTATCTGCTATCAGTTGTTGTATTTATTCTCCCTCTGTGTACCGTAGGCTGTGTCTGGTCAGTGACTTTTTCATATCTTTGAATACAGAAATATGTTTTTTCTTAAATAAACTGAAAGAGTTCAGTGAGACCACATAAAAAAATTATGCAAGAACCTGTAATGTCTGGTGTCCTTTATGGCCCGATTACTGGGAATTCTTTCACTTTCCCGTTGGTTAAAAGCATACAGTCTGTAGGGATCTTCTCCAGCTTTCCATTTCCGTGCACTAAGGTATCTCCTCTCTTCAAACTGGTCCCATAGATCATCCCAATCGTCATCCAAGCCCTGCGCACAGAAAAGGATGCACAGAGTTAGAACTTCATGAATACTTTTGGACCTCCGCACTCTCAAAAAACAGGGAGGGCTAAGAGGGGTGCGAGGAAAGGTACAGAATTATATCAGAGTTGCATATCTCAAGTTCACAAGATTTGCATACAGCATTAAACAGAAAACATTTACATAGAATTTAATGTTTTTACAGCGTGAAAGATAGATGTGTAATTTGAATAGAGCCACAATATTGAAACAAACGGAATGGGACATTTTTATTCTATTTCGGAATGAAAAAATGACCGCCGCGCCAGCATTAGGCCGCACAAAGACCTCCGCTGCAGCAGATCCGCCACTGGAACCTCCACCGACGACCACTTCTACAATAAGTTATGTTTTTAGTGCTTAGGGGGTTAAACTTAGGGAGTTTAGTGGTTATGGTAGAGGGGTAACATTAGAGGTTTTATTGGCTAGGGTAGGGAGTTAACTTAAGGGGTTTTAGCCATTAGGATAAGAGGTTAACTTAAGGCATTTTAGGGTATGTGTTAAGGTTTTTAGGGTGGGGACAGCATTGGCATTAGGGGTTAACATTAGGAGGGTTTAGGGTAAGGGATTGCATTAAGAGAGTTAAGAACTTACAAATCTTCCTAGCAGGAACTTGCAAAGACCCGGTTACTCCTGGCTGTCCATAGTGGATACAGACAGATGTTAATTCATTGACACTCCATACACTATGTTTCACCCTTAGAGCTATGTGTTGGGACTTCCCCTTTTTTTGACGTATGTGGAAAAAGTCATGCTTTACTGAAAACATTCCTATTGTTGGTTTTAAAATTAGTTTAACCATTTAATACATTTTGCAAATATAAAGTCTTTAAACAAAGGTTTATCTGCGCTGGTAGTATTATCCAAAGGTGTTAAGATGAAGAAGTAAAGTATTGCATACAAGCATATTTATTAAGGAGAACCAGGTGAGTGCATCTCTCACCCTTTGCTCATTGACATTTTTGCCATAACAGTATTAAACTATTTCTTTTTTTCTTTTTTCCGATGACTTGCGGACCCATGCGCCTGGAGCCATTCCTTTCTACATTGATATAATAAGGCTTGGATACCCTGAGGACTTTGAGAGCAAGATCAGGAGTTCTTCTGGATATTCCGAATAGGACTGGACATCAAGTCTTTTTCCTCCATAAGGATTGTATGTATTGACTTCCGCACACAATTTTTGTGGGACACTTTTTTGTTTATTGGATACTTTACACATTCGTATAATTATTAAATTTTGTGGTACACTGTAATTGTTAGCACCATGCTATTTTTTTTTCCATGTGGTAGGGGGTTATCGCGGTTAATTTAAGGGATTGTAGGGTAAGGGGTTAAGGTTTTTAAGGTAGGGGGTTGTGTTAGTGTTAGGGGTTAACATTAGGAGGTTTTAGGGTAAGGGTTAAGGTTAGGAATATACTTGGCAGCAAAGCGGCTGGTGCGACAGGTCCTGGTGGCGAGGTGAGTTGCGGCCAAGTGCCGGCGGTCATTTGGTTGCAGCGAAATGGCCGCAACCAAATGTACAAGACTGGAAATAGATGCCTCTGAACCCTTTCATACTTAAATAGGGAATCATAAGCTGTTGTTTTCTCCCTTGATTTGATATCCCATATATTTTTTTAATGAGAGAGGGAGGTGGAGAAGAGGCCAACTTCCATTGTCCTGGCAGGGCACATATAGTCGTAATGAGTTCTAAAGCATTTATCTACATTTGCTGTAGGTCTGCCAAACAATTCTTTGCATGAGTCCTTGGGTATGCTGAGATGAGGTGACTGCACTTATAAGATTATTACATATTATATTATTATTATTCCACATGATATTATTATTCCACATTTGAGTTACTTTGGGACATAACAGTCAAATGTGTAGCATTTAGCCTGTTTGACTGCATCCTCTCCAGCATTAGGGCAAAGATGATGTGTATATTTTGTTAAGCTTCTCGGGGGTTATATACCAATGGCAGATGACTTTGTATGAATGTTCCTTAATGGTAGTGAAAATAGAAGAATGAGAAGTAGCCTCACAAATATCTGACCAATCTTCCTGATCCAGCTCTCTGTACTCTCTCCCACTGAGTCATACCGTTATATCTCTCCTTTACATCGAAGTCCTCTGGGGCCAGGTAGTGGTGGACCAAAAAGGTTATCACCTTACTTTCAGAATCAAAGTTGTTTTATTTTTCCTGAAAGAAGTTAAATGGTCTTACTTTTTCATCTGATATATACAGTAATTGTCAAACTGGTAAAGCCACTGTCCTCCAAGGAGAGAATTCTTTTTATGGTCTAGGCCCAACAGGAACTGCAGGGAAGAGGGACACTTTAAGTTAAATTGTATTGATATCCCAAATTTGACAGGCGTATTTAAGAATAGCTCATGGTCTGTCTTTGCTGGGGAGCCCGAAATGTATCTCTCTTTAATGTCTCTGAGTGATAGAAGAGAAGAGTATATAGGTCAGGGGTGGCCAACTCCAGTCCTCAGGAGCCACCAATCGGTCATGTTTTAGGATATCAGTGCTTCAACACAGGTCATTGTCTGAGCCACTGATTGAGTCCTCTGGGCTGAAGCAGGTATAGCCTTAAAATCTGGTGGCCCTTGAGGACTGGAATTGGCCACTTCTGATGTAGGTGAAACGTATTCTCTTTGACAGTGTGAATCATTTTGATACGGAACTGGTGCTCCTTTCTTAGCAAGCACCAGGGATGATGTGAAATGGCTATTTTCAGTAGCAGGGGTTCCCCAACGTCTCCTTATTGTGAACCACTCCATATATAATAATTCTATGAGAGCCACCATACTTTGTCAGCTACGTATGTATAAATATGTATATCATTCGTTAAAAATAATATGCCTATTACTAAAAATCTACAGAACAGTATTATATTATCAGTGCTATTAGCAGTGGTATGGTTAGTGTCAGAAAATACATGGACTGCTGGAGATAATGCTGTCCAAAGTGTTTTCTTGACACGACTAAAGCCTTCAGGGACCACAGCTCAAGAAGCTCTGCTGTATAGTGTTAAAAGCTTTGTGATACAAAAAAAATAAGCAATGGCAACATGTATCTCTGCAAAATCCCTCCAGGGTTGGAAGAGCGTGCCACACATTTATTTGCAATGTACTGCCTTTACATCTCAGTAATTTGTCATTCAATATTCCAGTAATACTTTCCAAACAGCGTTTACAATGTATGTCTTGTAACATTGCATTATAGCATAAATACACACTTTTTTTTTTTTTATCTCTGCCCAATGTGTAATGCTGATGAATATGATACAGGTACACTGCTATCTTGACACTAATTAAATTTGTTATCTCCTCCAAAAATAAATCTTTCTATTGGTTTCTTGTGCCTAATGCAAGAAAATGAAGCTTTTAAAAAGTGTGATATTTATCCAATAATTGATTTTTTATTCACATTGTGTGCACACATTTATCATAGTAATAAGATTCTGCAAATTGCTTTTGACAAATGCTATGTATGAGTTTATGAAGGAGAATATCTTTAGACAGACGTTGCATGGCATACAATGCAGGTGACTGACAATAAACAGATATAAAATTAAAACATTTGGGGGGCTACAGTATGTCTTGAGGGATTCAAATGTCCTTTATTCTGTAAAATTGGCTATTAAAGGTCTGTTTCTCTGGGTTTCCTGGCCACTGCACTGGTGAAGAATTGGATTTACAGATGTAGCAAGGATTGTTGTTTGTATTGCCGAACTCACTCATGGGTCGGCGACGGTGATCGTGTCCTAGACGGATTAACATTGTGGGGGGGTCCGATCCAGGAGAAGATTTTGTGTTACGGTTACGGTTTTGCCAAAACTCTCTGTGTTTGGAATTGGTTTGGGTTCTAAAAACTTTCAATGTTTTGGATCTGATTTTGCCAGAACATAATTTCTCTGGTTTTTAATAAATAATAAAAATTAAAAAAAAAAAAACTCAAATTAAGCAGCAAAGGTTAACTAGCGGAATAAAGTATGACGTCCTTACAATAACCATACAATCATCAAAGCAATTAGTCAACTAAATGAACAATTAAAATACTGTAACTAAGACGATATGGTGAGAAACTCCCTATAGATTGCACTTGGTGTTCTGGTTCTAAATACATTTTGGCTTTGGTTATAAAAATCTTGAGGCTTTACATATAGCATAGATTAACAGTATGAGGAAAAGAGACACTTCAAAGACCACCTGGAGTTCATCAGCTCCTCCGCCCTGCATGCCTGCCTTGAAATACGGTGTGCTGCTATGTTCTTTTCATTTCTATTAAAGATCTCTGAGACATAATCCCAGAGTCGTCCGAAAGGTGGCAGCCGAAGGGCAGCCAAAGGGTGCCGCCGTTTGCTGCCATTCGCTGCTGTTACAGATGCTTGATTATTGGGTTGGGCAAAGTATTTCAGGTGCATATTGAAGCATTTCCATCTTCACACATTACCCTGCTTTCACAGCCCTACCTTCGCATAATCCCACTTACTACTTCCCAAACACCAACTCAACAAGCAGCTATCAGAAACACACCAACCTTCTCATCCCTCGGTACCGGATGTTTCCACTTAACCTTCCTTATAGATTGTAAGCTCCTTGAGGAAGGGAACTCCTTACCTACTGTAACAATGTATGTTTATGTTTGTCATTTGTTGTTTGTTTGTTTTTCATCCTCCCACCCTATTGTACAGCACTACGGAATATATTGGCGCGTTATAAATAAATTATAATAATATATAACCAGTTGCCATCATTTCATATTAGAAGCACTCCTCCAGAGGCAAAAGAGTTAACATGCATTTAAATCTTATACAATTTCACTAACTTTTTCCGGCAGCATAATGGCTAATATTAATTACAAGCACCAGCTTTTCTTTCTAATGGGTTGAATTGGCCCGACAGCATAAAATGTAATTCCCTGTAGAAAATGTACTCTACAGCTTACTGCTCTGACAAAAGCTTAAACTTCTTTGTTATGAAATGTACACATTAAAAACCACTTATAACATCTAATTATCACTATATCGTTTCAACCATGAAGAATTAGAGTATATATCCCAGGACATTCTGCACGGCATCATCAACCTACAACTGTTTATAAGAGACAAACATCCTGCTTTTAACATGGATGTATCTCGCTGTTTGTCAGACAAATTGGATTCATTGTAAAGCGAAACAAGTAGCTCACTCAGCCAATAATTGCTTGATAAACATGATTGTGATGGTGGGGGTAGCTAGCCTTCATAATAAAGGTGGAACCCGGCTAGCTATCCCTAAACAATGTGGTTCCCCGGCGGCTTATTAGCCCTATAAGCCGGGGACAGTGTGTGTGTGTGTGTGTTATAACCCTCCATGTGCTTCTATAACCCTGGGACTTCGGGAGCGGGACTGTTATAGCTGATATTTGGGTAAAACATGTATTAAAGGTTGTGGGACAAAGGCGCTGGTTGTCCCTCCATTTTACCCATGGTACATGTTATTACCGGTGTATTGTTCCCTAGGAAATATTGTGTTCCCCGTCCGCAAAGCTAAGTGTATTCTCTAAATCTCCAAGCCCCGGTTAGAAGAAGTAAAATGTGTTTTATAATGTGTAGTAATCTCTATGTAGACAGTCCTGGTAATTCGATAAGCCAGGATGTTTGCATAGAGATGAGGATCAAAGGGGAGGATGGAAGTCGAGAGGTGTCGGGCCGTTTGGTGAGCGGGGAAGGGCGGAGTACCAGGTCTGGAGATAAAGACTCCACGCGGGGGAGTCTCTTTGTTCTCCCAGATTTGGTGGAGCCTATCTAGCGGGAGGTATGGTGCTGGCAAGGGGAAGCCATTGCTCGTAGGCACGGGTACCATTGGCCAGTTCGAATTTCCCGCTTCCCGGTTTCCTAAGCTCCTCAAAACCCCCCTTCCTCTGATGCGTGCAGCAAGACAATCCTCCAGCTTGTGGTTGGCTGTTGCAGTTAGGATCCGTTCTCTGATTGGTCGCCAGTCCATCTTCCATGTTAAACATAGGACACCGAGGTCTATGTAATGGGACTGCCTGATCAGAGAACTAGACGATATTGGGACTCGGTCCGGTGAAGCGCTGGTGGGCTTTTCAAAAGTGCTTTACTCTGAATAGCAAAGAACTTGGCACGGAGTTGCCGGGGAAGCCTAGCCTAGCTGGGGACAAGTTCAACAGTCACGGCCAAGTTCTGACAATCACCACAGACGCGGCCAGCGGGGCAAGTCAGGTATTTCTCCCGGAAAGAGTACTGTTGTGTTCCTGGATGTAGGGCGGACAGGGTAAGCCTACCTAAAGCAGGCGCCCTGCACCTAGTGAGGCTAGGGACTCCCCCCAGATCCCCAGTTAAGTGTGTATTTCTTATATTTTGTGTTTCATTTTATATCTGCTGGTTTTACCAGAATAAACCCAATTTTATTCCACTACCTTGTCCTGCCTAGTGAATTGATTCCGGAAGGTAAAAGGTGTTAAAAGTGCAAATCTGGTCCTCTATAAAAGATACATTGATGTTCTGTTTCTGATTTGGGAGGGGGATGAACACAAACTTCTAAATTTCTTTACATATATCAATAATAATGAACTAAATCTGAAATTCTCTTCTAAATATAGTAGAACCAATATTTAATTTTTAGACCTTGAAGTGTATATTGATAAAGGGCTCATTAAGACAAAAACATTTTTTTAAAGATGTAGATGGAAATAACTACATTCATAAAAAGAGCTGCCATCATCCAAAATGGGTCTCGAAAATCCCATATGGTCAAATAAGACGAATTAGAAGGAACTGTACAGATTTGGACATAGATAAAGAACAGTCAGAAATTTTGATTAAGAAGTTTCAAGAAAAAGAATATAACCCCAACACCATTTCAGAGGCCTTAGAAAAAACTAACTGTTTAGATAGGAATGAATTATTGCACCCAGAAAGAATCACGAAAGTTTCAAAAGAAAGAGATTACCAGACTACATTTATCACTCAATATAATAGTGAAGCTACTAAGAAAGCAAAAATTGTTAACAAACATTGGCATGTACAAAAAAATGATTCCATACTTGCTAATGAAATTCCAGACTGTGCTCATGTCATTTTCAAAAAGGCAAATAACCTTAAAAGTAAACTTGCGCCTAGTATTTTTTTACATTTTAGAAAATAAGAAAGATCATTGGCTCAAAATACCAATAGGGGTTTTTTAAATGCGGGAATTGCAAAGTCTGTACTTCAGGCTCCAACAAAAAATTTACCTCCTCCTCCAACACCACAGGGGAAAAGTTTGGCATGACTCAATTTATTAACTGTAAAACAGATCATGTAATTTACATGATTGAATGTCCATGTAAAATGCAATACATTGGAAGAACTACAAGACCCCTGAAAGGGAGAATTATGAAACATATGGGTAATATTAGACGCAAATTACAAACCCATAGTGTTCCCAAACACTTTTAATTGTTCCATAATTCAGACCCTAGTCTACTCACTTTTAGGGGAATTGAACATGTCACACCCCACTGGAGAGGTGGTGATAGGTCACAAAATCTTGCTAAAAGAGAGACCTTTTGGATCCATAGAATTAGATCTATGATACCAAGGGGTCTTAATACAGACATTTATATTATACCGTTATTATGATTAATGTTTTATATTATAATTTGTGACTAATCATATTCTCTCCTCTCCTCTCTTTTTTCCTCTTGTATCTCTGTTTTTACTGCGCCGAGATAACTCCGTTATTCTTAGTATATATTGTATTTTGTATTTGGCAGACTTGGGATGTTCCCTTGTCTGAATCACCATTGGCTAATCTTCCAGCCAATTAGCTTTTAGCTCAGGGTATTAGTAGGCAAAGCTTCTGTAGGGTAACCAGATCTAATGACGAAGCTACACGCCTAGTGAAACGCTTAGAGTCGCCCGCGTGATGTCATCAGAAGGCTGCACACCGCTCCCCCTTGGATGTTGCGCCGAGCTGTTCCATAGACGGGAGAACTGGCACCACGACCCTCCTATCATCAGGATACTTGCCTGCAGCTTCACACACGACTGATGCAGACAGCGGTGAGCTGAAGCGGAGAGGTCTGTGACGGAGGTAGCGGGGAGCAACCCAATCTGATGACATCAGCATTTTATGTGTCTTATTTCGTATGACACTGTGTAAGTGTTCATTTTTTAATTGTTTCTATAAAATCATTTCTTGTACTGGATTACGCTATGGATGTCTTTTCTCTCTTACCCTGATTGGTGAATATCCCTGAGTGACACTGTATACTATTGTATCTGACTGAAGTTCCTGCGTATTCCATACACCAGAGTCAAGCGCATTGCCACTGATCTCTGAAACACCTTTATTTGATTGATACCACGTGAGTCTGCATTTGATCGAGTATCCAATATATTCGATGGTTACAAACTATATTTGCACTATGTTTTATTCATCTTTTATTACATATTGAACCTGTGCTCCCCCACACCATGAGGCCATCAACGTTTGAAGTGGATTCAACAGACCATCCACTTAAAGGGTTTTGAGCTGCAAATCTCTTTATTTTTTCAAATTATTCTCTAGTCACTTTATGATTACACATTATTGCACTTTGTTTAAGTTTTTATGATAGATTCACATATTGACGGCACTATTTTATGCCCTTTATCACTGCGCCGCCCTTATTTACACTTCGTTGCACTCTGTTCTCTCACTCCAATAATTGGCAATCCGTTTACTCCCTGGATCAACATCCTTCCCATGGTTACTTATTTGGTGTATCCCTGTACACCTTTTTTTTTTTTAACAAATCTATTGTATCTGCCATCACAATCTCCATGGGTAATGAATTCCACATTTTAACTGCCCATACTGTAAAGAACCCTTTCCTTTGTTGCTGGTGAAATCTCCTTTCCTCCAATCTTAAGGGATGACCCTGTGTCCTTTGTACTGCCCCATGGATGAATAGTTCTTTTGAAAGCTCCTTGTACTGTCCCCGAATATATTTGTATATAGTTATCATAACCCCTCTTAGACGTCTCTTTTCTAATGTAAATAAATCTAATTTAGCTAGCCTCTCCTCATAAGTTAGATTGTCCATCCCTTTTATTAATTTGGTGGCTCTTCTCTGCACTCTCTCTAGTTCCATAAAGTCTTTCAAATGGGTGGTGCCCAAAATTGTGCTCCATATTCAAGGTATGGCCTTACTAATGCTTTATAAAGGGGCATAATTATTCCCTGCTGTCTACAAGCACTCCTAAATCCTTCTCC